>NW_024531078.1:13498-18454 GCF_017590135.1 Pyrgilauda ruficollis
CCACTATCGATATTGCCAATGCATTTTTCTCCATTCCTCTGGCAGCAGAATGCAGGCCTCAGTTTGCTTTCACATGGAGGGGAGTGCAGTACACCTGGAACCAACTGCCCTAGGGGTGGAAGCACAGTCCTACCATCTGCCATGGACTGATCCAGATTGCACTGGAAAAGGGTGAAGCTCCAGAACACCTACAGTATATTGATGACGCCATTGTGTAGGGGAACACAGCTGCAGAAGTGCTTGAAAAAGGAGAGAAAATTATCCAAATCCTCCTGAGAGCTGGTTTCGCCATCCAAAAGAGCAAAGTTAAGGGACCAGCTTGTGAGATTCAGTTTCTAAGAGCAAAGTGGTAAGATGGACAGCATCAGATTCCTACAGATGTCATCAAAAAGATCACAGCTATGTATCCATCAACCAATAAGAAAGAGACACAGGCTTTCCTAAGCACCATAGGTTTTTAGAGAATGCATATTCCTGAGTACAGTCAGATTGTGAGCACTCTACCTAGTCACCCCCAATAAAAACTATTTCCACTGGAGCCCTGAGCAGCAACAAGCCTTTGCCCAGATTAAGCAAGAAATCGCTCATGCAGTAGGCCTTAGCCCAGTCAAGTCCAGAGGTGAAAAATAGGCTCTACTCTGCAGCCGGGAACCATGGTTTGTCCTAAAGCCTTTAGCAGAAAGTGCCTAGAGAGACTCGAGGTCAACCACTAGGATTTTGGAGTCGAAGCTACAGAAGGTCTGAAGCTAACTACACCCCAACAGAGAAAGAACTCTTGGTTGCCTATGAAGGAGTCCAAGCCACCTCAGAGGTGATTAGTATAGAAGCACAACTCCTCCTGGCAGCCTGACTACCAGTGCTAGAGTGGATGTTCAAAGGCAAAGTTCCTTCCATCCACCGTGCCACCAGTGCTACATGGAGCAAGTGGATTGCTCTTATTACACAGTGCGCCCATATAGGTAAACTGAATCGCCCTGGGATTTTGGAGGTAATTACAAATTGGTCCGAAGGTGAAAATTTTGGTGTCACAGATGAAGAACAAGAACCAGTGACACAGGCTGAAGAACCTCCTCCATATAACCAACTGCCAGCAGAGGAAACACGCTATGCTCTTTCCACTGACTGCTCCTGTCACATCATAAGAATGAATCAGAAGTAGAAAGCAGCTGTATGGAGCCCCACACGACAGGTCGCAGAAGCCACTGAAGTAGAAGGTGGATCAAGCCGACTTGCGGAACTCAAAGCCGTTCAGCTGGCCCTGGACATTGCAGAAAGAGAGAAGTGGCCAAAGCTCTACCTCTACACTGATTCATAGATAGTAGCCAATGCTCTGTGGAGATGGCATGAGAAGTAAAAAGAGGCTAACTGGCAGCGTAGAAGAAAACTGATTTGAGCTGCTGAAAAGTAGAAAAACATCGCTACCAAAGTAGGGAGGCTACCTGTGAAGGTCCACCATGTAGATGCCCATGTCCCCAAGAGTAGAGCTAATCAGGAGCACCAAAACAATGAGCAAGTAGACCAGGCTGCAAAGATAGAGGTGTCAAAGATAGACCTAGACTGGGAACACAAGAGAGAGTTATTCCTAGCTCAATGGGCCCATGATGCCTCAGGCCATCAGGGTAGAGATGCCACCTACAAGTGGGCACAAAACCAAGGAGTGGATTTAACCATGGACAGTATTTCTCAGGTTATCCATGACTGTGAGATGTGTGCTGCCATCAAACAGGCCAAGTGAGTGAAGCCCCTATGGTATGGTAAGTGGTAGTCCAAGTACAAGTATGGAGAGGCCTGGCAGACTGACTACATCACACTGCTCCAGACACACCAAGGCAAGCGCTACGTGCTCACAATGGTAGAAGCCACCATGAGATAGAAACCTACCCTGTGTCTCATGCTACTGCCCATAACACCATCCTAGGCCTTGAAAAGCAAGTCCTGTGGAGACGTGGCACCCCTGAGAAAATTGAGTCAGACAACAGGACTCATTTCAAGAACAGCCTTATCAACACCTGGGCTAAAGCATTGAGTGAGTGTACCATATTCCCTACCATGCACCAGCTGCAGGCAAAGTAGAGAGGTACAATAGACTACTAAAAACCCAGTTGAAAGCCTTGGGTGAGGGATCTTTCAAAAATTAAGAGCAGCATTTAGCAAAAGCCACCTAGTTAGTTAACGCCCGAAATTCCCCCAACAGAGCAAGTCCTACTCAGTCTGAGTCCCAGAATATAATAGATGGAGATAAAGTCCCAGTGGTACATGTCAGAAGTTTGTTAAAGAAGACGTAGATCAATTCTGCCTTGAATACAGACAAACCCATTCGTAGAGTTGTCTTTGCTCAAAAACCAAGTTGCACATAGATAATGCAGAGAGATGGAACAACACGATGTGTACCTCAAAGAGATGTGATTGTGAAGTGGAATGATATGCAAATATCACTGTTGGATGTTACTGCCATTGTCTGTACATTAAACCACACAGACATGAGATAGAAAGAAGTGTGTAAGTGTCAAAAGTCTAAGCAAGTAAAAGATGGAGAAAGAATATGTAAGTGTTGAAGGTTTGAGCAAGTAAAAAATGGAGTTTTGAGTAAATAAAATGAAAGTGGATAATCCTGCAGCTCTGTAGTATGGGGCCTAGATTCAGTTGTCCAGTGTAAAGAGAAGACAGGAGCATGATGAGTATTGCTTGTAATTTTTGGGGGGACCAAATAGAAGTTTTTACGTGAATAAAATGCATGATGTTTGGCACTATGTTGATGATATGGGGATAAGGGGTGGAATGTCCTAAGATAATGCTTGTATCCCCGATCGTGTGTTCTGTTTATGCTGGATATTATGTTCTGTGCCTTCAAGACTGGCTCTGAAGAGTGAAATTTTGTTTTGTTTTGTTATCAGCCTGCTCACTCCCCCAACAGTTGGCGAGACACAGAGACAGAGGCAGTACACAGAGCAGCTTTTGCTTTTTGCTCTTGCTTTCGCTTTGCTCTTGCTCCTGCTTTGCTCCTGCTTTGCTCTTGCTTTTGCTTCTGCTTGTTAGTTAGTTTAGCCAGGCAGTCCGAATTTTCCCTAGTCTGTTTTTCTTTTCCTTTCTTAGAACCACTCAAGCCTGCTCCGGACTGAGACCTGAGAAACACCGAGAGTTTGCACCTTGTAGCCTGCAGCAGCTATCCCCAGCACTGGAGGGACTGATAAGAAAGAGACCACTCCCAAGAGAGACTTTCTGAATTTGTTATCTCTTCAGAGCAGTGAAAGAGTGTTGTCATCTGGTATTGTTCATTTTGTGTGCTGGTGGGGTGCTATGCCTGTTAAATAAACAGGTTCTTTCCACTTCTCTCTAAAGAATCCTTCCTGAACCTGTTGGGGGGAGGGGCTGTGTGGATTTGCTTTCTAGAAGAGCCCCCTTTAGAGGATTTCTTCCAAATTTGCCCTAAACCAAGACAGATCCACGCCCTTCTGAGCATGCGTTGCTCACGGTGGTGGTCACACGGGGGTCTCTCAGTAGTCTCTGAGGCTGAAGATCATGGTCTTCTTCATAACTGAACTTTTGAACTTTTCTCCTTTGCGTGTGCGCTTTGGTCCCTTGGTGCTTATCTGAGTACGTCTGTCAATTTTGATCAGCTTGGAGACAGAGGAGCTCCTTTGTCTAGGTTTCTTGCATTCTTTGGTCTTCTCCCAGTATTGTTCTTTATCGCAAGAAGCTTCAGAAATTTGCATTTTCCTATGCCCCTTTTACCATGGCAGAGGTTTCTTAAGTAAAAGGTTAAAATTCAACACACAATTCTACAAGCTAATATTTAAATGCTTAATTCATATTGCTAACTCAAGTGAACTACAAAAATCTCTATTTCAGTCCCCCCTTTTCTTAAAATATAGTAAATTCTTTTACTACGGGGGCCCTGATCTAAATTCTGACCTACTATCATGTCAGTTCCCCTTCAGCAGGATTCCATGAGTTCTAGAGAGTGAAGTCAAAATGGCCACGCATCTCAACATCCTCCAATTCCACATGAGTGTTAAAATAGACATCATTAAACTTATAGTAACTAAAATTAATAGAACTATAATGGGGTGACATAAAGTATTCATGATCCCAGTTGCAGTTGGTGACCATCCAAATAGTACATCCCACCAGTTATGACTTGTGTCTTCTTTTATTCTTTGCAGGACTCTGTTTATTTCAGTTACATCGTGATGGACAGTTACTAGAGTTCTCTGCCCATTCTTTTGAATCTCTTCTACAATTTTGATTAGATCCTGATGTTTCATTAATTGTTTTACTAGGGCTAAATTCATTCCAGTGGGTGTGGGTGGTAACTCTTTGTATGTTGTGTAGTTTGATCTTATTAACTGGTGGGATACGACTGGTGCTGAATATACAAAGTCACACCCAGTAACCTTAATAAAGTTGCAAATACAAAAATTGGAATGATTCTTAACAGATAAGGGTACCTTGTTCTTATCAATTTCTATGACATCATGCACAGTTCTTAAACACACACAGCCATCACCTATATGCACTAGTACAGTCCGTTGGTTGGTATCTGGGTGGATCTCGAAGTGGCAGATGCCTTGGTCAGTGTCAAGGCATATGTCCTGAGCACTAATTGAATTACTCTCACAGATGAATCCCTGTTGTTCTTGAGCAATGCAAGGCTCCAAGTTTATGGTTTGCCATTTCCCCTGGATTTTCCAAGCCCATACCCTGTTCTGAGGGGTATAACACCGACTCCTTGTGACTCAACCCTAAAGCAACAATGGGGTGAATAGTGTGAACTGTGGCATTACGTGTAGTGAGCACAAAGGCCATTAGCTGTGTTAGTGGTGGGATTATATGTAAAATTTACCATGGTCCACCAAGATTGGAAATCTCTCTCAACGTCTGTAGCACTATCCCAGACGATCTTCCGCACTTTAGTTGGAAACACCCCCACACCTCCTTCTCTTCTGATTAAAGCAG
>NW_024531079.1:0-674 GCF_017590135.1 Pyrgilauda ruficollis
GTTGCATGTGTATCTATGAATGCATTCTTCTCAAATTAGCTTTGATCTGGAGAATGAAATCCCAACATAAAGAATTTCAGATCGTGGTCATCAAAATATCATCTAAATGTGTAATTATTGAAAGAAACCAAAACAAGCTCCAAATTGCCCATAAATCTAGAACTGAAAAGAAGCAGGTTCATTTTGAGCACAAGAGTGCCACTCTTCTACTCTGAACCACTCTGCCCTGCCCCATATGTTTTTCTAGGAAAGCTTAAGATCCATTTATGAACTGAACAGACAAAAAAACCAAACTCCAAACCCTCATCTGGAATCAGACTCAGCGCTCAGAATTGCCAAAGTTGCGCTATTATACTGGGGGTCAGAGCGTGGTCACTGCTGAGTGAAATGTGACTGGAAGCAATCTGTAAATTACCTCAGGTCACAGCCCTGCCTTGAGTCAGGATGGCTCAGGGTGGTGACATTCCTGACAGACACCCAGCTCCCCTTGTTTGACAGCACGGCTGCCAGTGCCAGCATCCTGTTCTCTGCTAATTCACACAGCAGACGATGACTTCCTCCTTGTGAGAGCCTTTTAAAGAGTCGTGTTACTCCTCCAGATTTTTGCCTCGGCTCAGATTCTGCCAATCTTTCTTCAGAGGTCGTGGTTTGTTGTTGGTTTTTTTATTTTTTTT
>NW_024531080.1:0-674 GCF_017590135.1 Pyrgilauda ruficollis
CCCCAAAATGTCCTGGGGGCCCCAAAAATCATACTGGGAACCCCAAATTATAGCTGGGACCCCCAAAAAATCACCCTGAGACTCCCAAAAGTACACCAGGGGAGCCCAAAATTACAGGTGGGACCCCCAAATCTCACCTGGGGACCCTAAAATCATCCTGGGACCCCCAAAATTACACCTGGGATCCTAAAAAATCACAGCTGGCACCCCCAAAATTATCCTGGGACCCCCAAAATCACAGCTGGGACCCCCAAAAATACACCTGGAACACCCAAAATCACCCCTGGGACCCCCAAAAGTACACCTGGAACACCCAAAATCACCCCTGGGACCCCCAAAAGTACACCTGGAACACCCAAAATCACACCTGGGGACCCTAAAATCTTCCTGGGACCCCAAAAATCACCCCTGGGACCCCAAAAATCACACCTGAGACCCCAAAAATCACACCTGGGACCCCCCAAAAGCCTCCCTGGGACCCCAAAAATCACACCTGGGACCCCCCAAAAACCTCCCTGGGACCCCAAAAATCACCCCTGGGACCCCAAAAACCTCCCTGGGACCCCCAAAAATCCCCCCCAAGACCCCCAAAAGTCGCCCCCGGGGGCTCTTTCCCCCCCAGAGCAGCCCCGGGGGCTCCCCAATTTCGGGGTCTCCCCAATTTCGGGGTCTCC
>NW_024531081.1:0-674 GCF_017590135.1 Pyrgilauda ruficollis
AGACCCCTCCAGGACCCCCAGACCGCCCCCAGGGCCCCCCGACCCCGCGCTGCCGGACCTGCTCTGGTCGAAGGGGTAGGTGATGAACTTGGGGTCGAAGGGGATGTCGGGGAGGCTGTTGCAGAACTTGACCCGGCAAACGACCCCGGACCTGCGGGGGGCGGTCAGGGGGTCCCGAAAGGCCCCGAATTCACCCCGAAACCGGGCGGGACCCCTCCCCCCCCCGCTCACCTCTCGGGGAGGGTCCGGTGCGAGCTCGGCCTGCGGGGAGGGGGAGGGGGGGCGCGTCATGACGTCACCGGGGACCCCCGAAGGCGCCCGTGACGTCACGGCGGGACCCCGTTATTCGCCCCCTCGCCGCCGCGGGGTGACGTCACGGGGGAACACCCCGCCCCCTCCCCCACCCCGCCGGGACCGCGGGTGGCTTCCCCCCGCTCGTCGTGACGTCACGGCGGTGACGTCACGGCCGTTACCGGTGGCCCGGCTCATCGCGCTGCGCCTGCGTCTGGATGGTGGGCGCCATCTTGGACGGCCGCTTCCGCTCCTGCGCGGCGCCTCCCGCCGGCGTCACTTCCGCCGCGCGCCGGAAGTCGCGGAGATCATGGCGGCGCCGCCGCCGCCTCCGGCCGGGCCGGGCCCGGGGCCGCCCTCAGCGCCCGGAGCGGGGCCGGGAC
>NW_024531082.1:0-673 GCF_017590135.1 Pyrgilauda ruficollis
AAAGCCACTCCATGTTTTCATCCCATCAGATTGAAATCCTGCCTTGAGAGCAGCTACTGTCTGGGTAGGAGACAAACAGTTTTTCCTTCCACCAGCCAAAATATCTTTATTTCCAGCTGATTTTCTTACCAAAACACAGGGTGATTGCATAAGTGCCTCTGTTCCTGTTCCTTGCTTTCTCCCACCTTTCCTTCCCTCCCCAAGCAGCGATTCCCTGGAGCTCCAGCCCAGCTGGAATGCTCTCCAAGAGCTGCTGCTGGGTGGGAAAAGATCAAATAAACCTCCCCCCAAAGGAAGAGCAGCTCCAGCCCAGGCTGCTGTCAAAGACTAATCAGCGAGTACAGCTGGAGAGGGGAAGGGATGGAAGTGGGAAGATTAAAGATTTGAAATAAGTCCCAAAGAAACCAGCAAAGAGCTTGCTCTTGAGTCAATATTTTTGGGTTAAGTAGGAAAACGTGGAGAGCGTTGAATAATTGACTTCACACTCAGTAATTTGCTGGCCAAGCCAGTTCCTGCCACTGTTTTAAACAGAGTGAAAAGGTCCTGAAAAATACTGGGATGTTCATCAAATGAAGAGAAAGCACCCAAAAAACGATTGCTGCGAGTGGGGAATTTCAGCAAGAAATTTCAGGATGAGGCTTTCTGAGCATTAGAAGCAAATAAAGCAAAAAAA
>NW_024531083.1:0-673 GCF_017590135.1 Pyrgilauda ruficollis
CCCCAGGTGCGCCCACCTTGGAGAAGTAGCCGACGATGTGCGCGCCCTGGCGATCGACCTCGGTGAGCAGGTAGAACACGAAGGGCTCCACGTCGAAGTAGAGCGTCTTGTGGTCCAGGAACAGCTTGGCCAGCAGGCACAGGTTCTGGCAATAGATCTGAGCAGCCGCACCTGAGCGCACCTGGGCTCACCTGGCCACACCTGGCCACACCTGGGCACGCCCAGGATGCCCACAGCCCAAAAAATCCCCAAAAAACCCCACAAAAACATCACAAAAATGCCCTGAAAATGGACAAAACCACCCCAAAACCACCCCAGGATTTGGGGATTCCCTGGGTTTGGGTGCCCAGGTGACACCTGAGCTCACCTGAGCTCACCTGGGCACAGCTGGGCACAGCTGGGCACGCCCAGGATGCCCACAGCCCAAAAAATCCCCCGAAAATGGCACAAAAAGGACCTAAAACACCCCAAAACCACCCCAGGATTTGGGGATTCCCTGGGTTTGGGGTGCCCAGGTGACACCTGAGCGCACCTGGCCACACCTGGCCACACCTGGCCACACCTGGGCACAGCTGGGCACGCCCAGGATGCCCACAGCCCAAAAAATCCCCAAAAAACCCCACAAAAACATCACAAAAATGCCCTGAAAATGGACAAAACCACCCCAAAACCA
>NW_024531084.1:0-673 GCF_017590135.1 Pyrgilauda ruficollis
TTTTTTTTTTTTCTTTTTAGATTTTAAGTTTGAGACAACTCTTTAAAAGGTTTTTTATCAGTATCATTAAAGTAGCATGACTGTGTGGACATGTTTCATGTTTGCCCCTTTCTGCAATCTTCACCTGTGGTTGTATTTGAGGTAATTACATGAAAGCCAGATTTTAAATGAATTAGCTGAAATACTGACATGACCAGAGTGGCTGCTCACCTTCGGCCATGTCAGCACGTTTCACCAGGGCATGCTGCGCTCCAACTCCATCAGGCTGCACAGTTATTGCAGCTAGACTGGATATGCCAATAGGAATTGCAACCACATGTTCCAGTTACAGAGCAAATGCACTTTAAGGTTGTTTAATAGAATTCTTACACTATTTGCATCATAAGCATAGTCAAGACTATTAAAACTGCCCAAGACAGTTTGGAACTGGTTAATTATATTCACTGTTCACTTCACTGAAGCTCAAAGACAAACTCATCTGTGAGTGGTATAGTTTTACCCTTCTGGAACTCCACAGGATTTCTGTCAGAGATTTTGTGAGCAGGGGAACATGACCAGCCCCATTTTCTGGGGAAGCTTTCTCTTTGAATGCTTCATTTGTGAAAAACCATGAGGTTTTTGAACCTTGGACTCACTGATACTTTCTGTAGCTCCTCGCTGCTGAAGTACGATG
>NW_024531085.1:0-673 GCF_017590135.1 Pyrgilauda ruficollis
CATTTGAGACTGTGCTTTAATGACTGTAGGCTGTCCTACACATACATTTAGTTCTAATAGGCACCATTTTACTCACATTTTCCCTGTTTATTTTTCCTGTCCCTGAGCCATGGCATAGAAATCTTTCCCTGTCAGATTGCTACAGGGGAGGAAAATCAAAGATGCAAGTATTACTTATTTACATTTTTCTAGCTGTAAGCTGCTGATAATCTCTGTATTGGAATTAATTTTTTTCTTTCCTTCATTTTCTGTTTTTCTTTTAGAAAAAGTCAAACAGTTAAATTAAAAGATATGTCAGAGTTTTCTGAACAAGGAACACTGGAAAATCCACCTGGGAGAAATCAGAAGGAAGAGCTTAGACTTTGCCAACGTTGCTCTGCTTTTTATAGCATTTAGAGGCAGGTTATCTGAGTTTGCTTCTCCTTCTAGGCAATTATCAAAACAACAGCTAAGGCAAACTAAGCTGAATTTAGGTATTTTGGTTTTCCAGTGAGATCAGAACTCACACTAACTTCATTTGGGCAAGGAGTAAGTTCTTATTTTGTGTATTTCTCATATGATTTCCCTGAAGAACAAAGCACATTGTGAACTGTTTTTTGAAGACAATGAAGAAGAAGCCAGCAGGTACCCAAATTCAGGGAGGTCTCTTTCCTATCACTGTCTTGAAAAAAAA
>NW_024531086.1:0-673 GCF_017590135.1 Pyrgilauda ruficollis
GCTGCTGCCCAAGAAGACGGAGAGTCATAAAGCTAAAAGCAAATAAATGGCGAGCAAAGCCACTCAGACTTTGCACGACCTAACATTCTAAACAAAAGGCTCTTTTCAGAGCCACCCACGGAGTCAGAAAAAGAGTTGTGTTGCTTTATTTAAAGAGGTGCTCTGGTGCTGAGTCTTCAATTGTACTAAATTTAACTCATAGGAACTTTTGTTGCAGTGTTTTAAGACTTTGTTTCTACTGAAGGGGGCTGATGCATTCTCTTCCCAACCCGTGTTTCTAAATGAATGTTAATATTTTTGTAATGATATATTGTTTCATTTTTTCATTATAACACTGAGTAAAGAGCTGGTTCTTCAGGCCTCGGCTCACCTTTCGTGGTCCCACAGCTTACTAATGGGGGTAGAATACAGCACGGTGGGTAAAGTGTGGGTGGGGGTGGCAATCGCTATGCAGCATTAAGATAAATAGGAGACCATCCTAAACCCCAGATACAGCTACATCTAACCATGAAAAAGGGGTTTCTGCACCCCCTTTAAAGGCCTTTATTCTTTAATAGATGCTTAGTTCCCTGTGTGTTAAATATATGTAGAAGTGAGGAATGCCTTAGCAAAAATGGCATTTGATCTGCATCTCTGCTCTGTCAGACCTGCACTCTAAAGCAACAGTGTAACA
>NW_024531087.1:0-673 GCF_017590135.1 Pyrgilauda ruficollis
ATTGAAACTTCTGTCATTCTCCTCCACTGAGAAGACTCTGAATTGATAACATTTATTTGTATCTTATTTATACCCAGGAATTCCATTCCCTTTCTGTTGGCGATTGGGCTATTTTTGTTAAAATTCACTTATTAATTCAGCAGAACAAAGCTTACCTTAGTAAGTTATGCACATTAATAGCAGTCTATTATCCACGTCGCCTTCTTATGAATCAATTAAGTTTAATGTCCAAACTTCAAAATGATCAGAAGAGACATATTTCTGCATAATGAACTCTGAGAAAAATTCAACAGATGTTCATAGTCTCACTACATCTATCTACACAAACTTTTAATGAAATATATTCATGTTTATATAAGACATCTCATCTATATTTTTCTAAAATTTGCCTCTACTTGAGCCTGAGATTTAATGAACTCATCAAGACCACCAACCATACCAGGTTTTGAGCTCTTTTTTAAATGCTTTGCACATCTCTTACTTCTATTGAAATTCTTAGCCCAGATTTCCACTTTTCCTTTTCCAGGACAACTATTATTCTGAAATTAATGAACTTTCTCCTGACAGCTATGCAGAAGTTGTCTGAAGTGCACACGGCTCAGATGTCCTGGTACACGTTTTGGGCAGCCTGAACCACCAACTTCTGTGACCCGAGCAATCTGTTGGTTTGGCT
>NW_024531088.1:0-673 GCF_017590135.1 Pyrgilauda ruficollis
CAAAATCAGGTGGGGGACAGGTGTGGGACACACCTGTGCTGCTTTACCTGGTGGGGAGTGAGATTTTGGGGGTGGTTTTGTGGTTTGAAAAAATCCTGATTTCCAAAAACGTTCTGATTCCCAAATTGTGATCCCCAAATTGCTGCAGTTCTTCAAGCACTGCAGCCCCAAAATCAGGTGTGGGACAGGTGGGCACACACCTGTGCCAGTTTACCTGGTGGAGAATGGAGTTTTGGGGGTGCTTCTGTGGTGGTTTGTAAAAGTGTTCTGGTCCCCAAATTCCCAAATTGTGATCCCCAAATCGCTGCAGTTCTTCAAGCACTGCAGCCCCAAAATCAGGTGGGGGACAGGTGTGGGGGACAGGTGGGCACACACCTGTGCCCCTCTACCTGGGGATGTGGGGGTGTTTTGCTGTTCTGGTGACCCTAAAAAGTCTTGATTTCCAAAAATTAATTGGGTTCTGATTCCCAAATTCCCAAATTGTGATTCCCAAATTCCTGCGGTTCTTCAAGCACTGCAAACCCAAAATCAGGTGTGTTCAGGTGTGTTCAGGTGTCTCAGGGGGTGCCCAGGTGGGGCTCAGGTGGGTTCAGGTGTGTTCAGGTGTCTCTGGGGTGCCCAGGTGGGGTTCAAGTGTCTCCAGGGATGCCCAGGTGTGCTCAGGTGTCTCGGG
>NW_024531089.1:0-731 GCF_017590135.1 Pyrgilauda ruficollis
GGGATGGACTGGGATGGACTGGGACAGGATGAGATAACAGTGAAAGGCGCTGGGACCAGTATAGCACCATACTGGGAAGTACTGGGCCCAGTCTAGGGTGACGGAGGGACTGGGACTGGGACTGGGACTGAGGTGGCACTGGGACCAGTACAGTCCAGTACCGGGAGAGACTGAGACCAGTATGAGCTGGAACTACAACTAGTACAGGGTGAGACGGGAACTGGGAGGCACTGGGACCAGTACAGGGTGATACTGGGAGGCACTGGGACCAGTATAAGCCAGAAATGGGCCCAGTACAGAGCGGCACTGGGACTGGGAGGCACTGGGACCAGTACAGGGTGATACTGGGAGGCACTGGGACCAGTATAAGCCGGTACTGGGAGGCACTGGGACAAACTGGGCCCAGTATAAGCCGGCACTGGGCCCAGTACAGAGCGGCACTGGGACTGGGAGGCACTGGGACCAGCAGGGGGAGCCCTGGCACCGCCAGGGGCGGGGCCACCCTGGGGACACCGCGCTCCAGCCAATGGCAGAAGCCCGGTCTCAACGCCGGCCAATCGGCGCGCGGCAGCTCGGCCAAGCCCCGCCCCGCGCTCCCCCTCCCCTCGGGCAGCGCGCGGGACCGCACGTGCCCAATGGGGGCGTGGCCCCGCGCGCCGTGACCACGCCTCCCCTCCAGGCTTCGCCCCGCCCCCGGGAGGCTCCGGCGGGGTGGGGGAGGGGCGGGGGGT
>NW_024531089.1:2210-4903 GCF_017590135.1 Pyrgilauda ruficollis
CCCCTCCAGCCCCTCCCCCTCCCCGCCTGTTCCCGCACCGCCAGGGGGCGCCAAAAACCTCCCCAAGCCCCGCCCACCGCATTTGAATGACAGGAAGGGGCGGAGCCAATTGCACAAAACTGTCTAATCAGCTGCGGGCACACGGTCAGGCCACGCCCCCCACGTGATGTCACACAGGAAGTTGCGCCTCTTCATCGCTGTGACGTCACTTCCGGGTCACCCGCTGGTGGCGGCCATGTTGCTGTGTTGGGAAAGCCCCGCCCCCTTTGCTGTGGAGGTGTGGCCTAAGAGATTGCACCCCTTCATGTGGGCGGGGCTTTATCGTGGCCAATGGGAGGGCGGCATCATCAAGCCCCGCCCATTTCCTGGGGGTGACGCCTCAAAGCCGGTCAAGCTCCGCCTCCCCAGGTGAAACCACGCCCATATTTGGTTGGTCACGCCCCCAGGCGGCACCATACGCTGATTAGGCCACACCCCTTTAGTGACCCCGCCCCATCCAGGCCACGCCTCTCGCTTAAGCCCCACCCCCCCACCTGGGGGTTCATTTTGGGGCAGATTCTTCCCTTTTTGGGTCCTTCATTCCTCTTTGCCCCGAGGGGGCGGAGCTTCAGGGTGGGCGTGTCCGTACATTTTTGGGGGTGTCTCCCCCACTTTGGGCTCCCGCCCCTCCCCCCCCTCCCCCGGCCCCGACCCCCGGCCCGGCCCGGACTCGAACCCGGGTCCCCGCGGGGCCGCCCCGGCTGCGACCGCGCCGGCTGCAGGGCGGGGCCTCGGAGGGGCGTGGCCCAAGGGGGCGTGGCCTGGAGTAAAAGGCGGGGTTTGGAGCAGGGGAGGGGCCTCGTGGGTGGGCGTGGAGTTAATGAAGGGGCGTGGTCTGATGGGTGTGGTCGCGGGGCGTGGTTTGTGAGAGGCAAGGGAGGTGGGGCGTGGAAATGTGGGTGTGGCTTGAAAATGAGGCGTGGCCTGGAGTGGGTGTGGCTTTGGGGGGCGTGTCTTATCGGCAATTAGCATGGGCAGGCATAAAATGGGGGCGTGGTCATTAGGAAGGGGCGTGCCCAAAAGGCAACTTGGCCACACCCACAGAGCTGGCCACGCTGTGGGTGTGGCCACACTGAAGGGCGTGGCCTGCGGTGGGGGCGTGGCCAGCAGTGCTACATTATTCCCATGGCGACAACACAACCCCAACGTTGCCATGGTGACGGTGAAGCTGCTTAGGAACAGGCCCCACCCCTTTTTTTTGGGGGGGGGCTCTTAAAGGAGCAACACCGGAATTGCAGGGTGGGGCCCACCGAGGGGGTGGGGCAGATTTTGGGGTTCCTGGGGGGGTTTTGGGGGGCAGGGGTGGGGCAGATCTGGCCACACCCCCCCGTGACAGCCCACAGGGGTCACAGAGGGTGACAGTCACAACACCTTTAGTACAACCGAGGCCTGGGGGTGACATTTGGGGTCCCCAGAGGGGCTGTGACCCCGAGGGGTCAGTGCTGCTGTCCCCAGGGTGACACTGGGTGACATTTGGGGTCCCCAGGGTGACAGTTGTGGTCCCCAAGGGTGACAGTCACCGTCCCTGGGATGGGTGACAGTCGGCGTCCCCAAGGGGGTGACAATCTCCAGTCCCAGTGTCCTCAGGGAGGTGACACTCAGTGGTCACAGTGTCCCCCAGGGAGGTGACAATCGCCAGCCCCGGTGTCCCCAGGGGGGTGACACTCATTGTCCCCAGGGAGGTGACAATGGCTGGTCCAGGTGTCCGCAGGGGGGTGACACTCAGTGGTTCACAGTGTCCCCAGGGAGGTGACACTCAGTGGTCCCGACGTCCCCAGAGAAGTGACACTCGGTGTCTCCGAGGAGGTGACAATCTCCAATCCTGGTGTCCCCAGGGAGGTGACACTCGGTGTCCCCAGGGATGTGACAACTGCCAGTCTCGGTGTCCCCAGGGAGGTGACACTTGGTGTCCCCAGGATGGTGACAATGGCCAGTCCTGCTGTCCCCAGGGGTGTCCCAGCCGATGTCCGTGATGTCCCCGGTGTCCTCAGGGGTGTCCCCGACGTCCCCAGGGGTGTCCCCGATGTCCCCGAGGGTGTCCCCGGGGGTGTCCCCGATGTCCCCGATGTCCCCGGGGGTGTCCCCGACGTCCCCGGTGTCCCCGGGGGTGTCCCAGCCGCCGTCCCCGCTGTCCTCGGGTCCCCACCACCAGAGCTGCAGCCGGATGTCCCCCCCCGGGGCCGGCCCCTCCTGTGTCCCCTCGCTGTCCCCGTCGCTGTCCCATGGCGCCGCGAACAGGCGCTGGCCCGAGGCCGTGGCCAGCAGCGGCAGCCCGGGGTGCAGGCTGGGAAAGTGGGGAAATTCGGGGAAATTTGGGAGAATTTGGGTGAAAATCTGGGGGTTTGGGGTGGGAATTTGGGGAAATTTGGGGGTTTGGGGTGGGAATTTGGGGAAATTTTGGTGAAAATTTGGAGGTTTGGGGTGGAAATTTGGGGGTTTGGGGTGGAAATTTGGGGGAATTTCGGTGAAAATTTCGGGGTTAGGGGTGGAAATTTGGGGAAATTTCGGTGAAAATCTGGGGGTTTGGGGTGGAAATTTGGGGAAATTTGGGGGTTTGGAGTGGAAATTTGGGGAAATTTGGGTGAAAATTTGGGGGTTTGGGGTGGAAATTTGGGGGAATTTGGGTGAAAATCTGGGGGTTTGGGGTGGGAATT
>NW_024531089.1:4933-5772 GCF_017590135.1 Pyrgilauda ruficollis
TTGGGGAATTTGGGGAAATTTGGGTGAAAATTTGGGGGCTTGGGGTGGAAATTTGGGGGTTTGGGGGTAAAAATTTGGGAGGGGTTTGGGTGGAAATCTGGGGAATTTGGGGAAGTTTGGGGTGGGAATTTGGGGGATCCAAGTGAAAATTTGGGGGTTTGGGGGAGTTGGGGTGGGAATTGGGTGGAAATAGAGGGGGTTTGAGGTGGAAATTTGGGGGAATTTGGGTGAAAATTTGCGGGTTTGGGGTGGAAATTTGGGGGATTTGGAATGGAAATCTGGGTGAAAATTTGAAGGATTTGGGGGTGCTCCCAGGTATTTTTGGGGGGTCCCCCCAATATTTTTTGGAGGGGAGGAGAGGCTCAGCTGTTTGGGGAGGTCTCAGATTTTTTGCGGGGGGCAGGTCCCAAAAATTTGGTGCAGCTCCCAGATTTTTGGGGTGATCACAGGTATTTTTGGGGGGTTCCCCAATGTTTTTTTTGGAGGTGTTCCCCGATTTTTTGGGGGGGTCCCCAATACTTTTTGGTGGGGGCTCCCCAATTTTTCGGGGGGTTCCCAATGTTTTTCGGAGGGGTTCCCAGTGTTTTTTGGGGGGGTTCCCCGATTTTTTGGGGGAGTCCCCAATGTTTTTTGGGGGGGTTCCCCAATGTTTTTTCGCGGGGGGGGGTCCCAGTGTTTTTTGGGGTGTTCCCCGGTTTTGGGGGTGCTCCCCGGTTTTTTGGGGTGCTCCCCGGTTTTTTGGGGGTGCTCCCCGGTTTTTGGGGCGCTCCCCGGTTTTTGGGGGTGTTCCCCGGTTTTTTGGGGTGCTGCCCGGTTTTTGGGGGTGTTCCCCGGTTTTT
>NW_024531089.1:6183-12964 GCF_017590135.1 Pyrgilauda ruficollis
CCGGCCCCGGGACCCCCGCCGGGACCCCCGGCCCCGACCCCCGGCCCGGCCCGGACTCGAACCCGGGTCCCCGCGGGGCCGCCCCGGCTGCGACCGCGCCGGCTGCAGGGCGGGGCCTCGGAGGGGCGTGGCCCAAGGGGGCGTGGCCTGGAGTAAAAGGCGGGGTTTGGAGCAGGGGAGGGGCCTCGTGGGTGGGCGTGGAGTTAATGAAGGGGCGTGGTCTGATGGGTGTGGTCGCGGGGCGTGGTTTGTGAGAGGCAAGGGAGGTGGGGCGTGGAAAGGTGGGTGTGGCTTGAAAATGAGGCGTGGTCTGGAGTGGGGGTGGCTTTGGGGGCGTGTCTTATCGGTAATTAGCATGGGCAGGCATAAAATGGGGGCGTGGTCATTAGGAAGGGGCGTGCCCAAAAGGTAACTTGGCCACACCCACAGAGCTGGCCACGCTGTGGGTGTGGCCACACTGAAGGGCGTGGCCTGCGGTGGGGGCGTGGCCAGCAGTGCTACATTATTCCCATGGCGACAACACAACCCCAACGTTGCCATGGTGACGGTGAAGCTGCTTAGGAACAGGCCCCGCCCCTTTTTTGGGGGGGGGCTCTTAAAGGAGCAACACCGGAATTGCAGGGTGGGGCCCACCGAGGGGGTGGGGCAGATTTTGGGGTTCCTGGGGGGGTTTTGGGGGGCAGGGGTGGGGCAGATCTGGCCACACCCCCCACGTGACAGCCCACAGGGGTCACAGAGGGTGACAGTCACAACACCTTTAGTACAACCGAGGCCTGGGGGTGACATTTGGGGTCCCCAGAGGGGCTGTGACCCCGAGGGGTCAGTGCTGCTGTCCCCAGGGTGACACTGGGTGACATTTGGGGTCCCCAGGGTGACAGTTGTGGTCCCCAAGGGTGACAGTCACCGTCCCTGGGATGGGTGACAGTCGGCGTCCCCAAGGGGGTGACAATCTCCAGTCCCAGTGTCCTCAGGGAGGTGACACTCAGTGGTCACAGTGTCCCCCAGGGAGGTGACAATCGCCAGCCCCGGTGTCCCCAGGGGGGTGACACTCATTGTCCCCAGGGAGGTGACAATGGCTGGTCCAGGTGTCCGCAGGGGGGTGACACTCAGTGGTTCACAGTGTCCCCAGGGAGGTGACACTCAGTGGTCCCGACGTCCCCAGAGAAGTGACACTCGGTGTCTCCGAGGAGGTGACAATCTCCAATCCTGGTGTCCCCAGGGAGGTGACACTCGGTGTCCCCAGGGATGTGACAACTGCCAGTCTCGGTGTCCCCAGGGAGGTGACACTTGGTGTCCCCAGGATGGTGACAATGGCCGGTCCTGCTGTCCCCGGGGGTGTCCCAGCCGCTGTCCGTGATGTCCCTGGTGTCCCCAGGGGTGTCCCCGATGTCCCCGGGGGTGTCCCCGATGTCCCCGATGTCCCCGGGGGTGTCCCCGATGTCCCCGATGTCCCCGGGGGTGTCCCCGATGTCCCCGATGTCCCCGGGGGTGTCCCCGACGTCCCCGGTGTCCCCGGGGGTGTCCCAGCCGCCGTCCCCGCTGTCCTCGGGTCCCCACCACCAGAGCTGCAGCCGGATGTCCCCCCCCGGGGCCGGCCCCTCCTGTGTCCCCTCGCTGTCCCCGTCGCTGTCCCATGGCGCCGCGAACAGGCGCTGGCCCGAGGCCGTGGCCAGCAGCGGCAGCCCGGGGTGCAGGCTGGGAAAGTGGGGAAATTCGGGGAAATTTGGGAGAATTTGGGTGAAAATCTGGGGGTTTGGGGTGGGAATTTGGGGAAATTTGGGGGTTTGGGGTGGGAATTTGGGGAAATTTGGGGGTTTGGGGTGGAAATTTGGGGAAATTTCGGTGAAAATCTGGGGGTTTGGGGTGGAAATTTGGGGAAATTTGGGGGTTTGGGGTGGAAATTTGGGGAAATTTGGGTGAAAATTTGGGGATTTGGGGTGGAAATTTGGGGGATTTGGGGGCACTTCGGGGAGTTTGGGGTAAAAATTTGGGAAGGGTTAGGGTGGAAACTGGGGAATTTGGGGAAATTTGGGTGAAAATTTGGGGGCTTGGGGTGGAAATTTGGGGGTTTGGGGGTAAAAATTTGGGAGGGGTTTGGGTGGAAATCTGGGGAATTTGGGGAAGTTTGGGGTGGGAATTTGGGGGATCCAAGTGAAAATTTGGGGGTTTGGGGGAGTTGGGGTGGGAATTGGGTGGAAATAGAGGGGGTTTGAGGTGGAAATTTGGGGGAATTTGGGTGAAAATTTGCGGGTTTGGGGTGGAAATTTGGGGGAGTTTGAGAGGAAATTGGGGGAGTTTGGGGTGGAAATTTGGGGGAATTTGGGTGAAAATTTGCGGGTTTGGGGTGGAAATTTGGGGGTTCCAAGTGAAAATTTGGGGGTTTGGGGGAGTTGGGGTGGGAATTTGGGGGATCCAAGTGAAAATTTGGGGGTTTGGGGGAGTTGGGGTGGGAATTGGGTGGAAATAGAGGGGGTTTGAGGTGGAAATTTGGGGGAATTTGGGTGAAAATTTGCGGGTTTGGGGTGGAAATTTGGGGGATTTGGAATGGAAATCTGGGTGAAAATTTGAAGGATTTGGGGGTGCTCCCAGGTATTTTTGGGGGGTCCCCCCAATATTTTTTGGAGGGGAGGAGAGGCTCAGCTGTTTGGGGAGGTCTCAGATTTTTTGCGGGGGGCAGGTCCCAAAAATTTGGTGCAGCTCCCAGATTTTTGGGGTGATCACAGGTATTTTTGGGGGGTTCCCCAATGTTTTTTTGGGGGTGTTCCCCGATTTTTTGGGGGGGTCCCCAATACTTTTTGGTGGGGGCTCCCCAATTTTTCGGGGGGTTCCCAATGTTTTTCGGAGGGGTTCCCAGTGTTTTTTGGGGGGGTTCCCCGATTTTTTGGGGGAGTCCCCAATGTTTTTTCGGGGGGTTCTCCAATGTTTTTTCGTGGGGGGGTCCCCAGTGTTTTTTGGGGTGTTCCCCGGTTTTGGGGGTGCTCCCCGGTTTTTTGGGGTGCTCCCCGGTTTTTTGGGGGTGCTCCCCGGTTTTTGGGGCGCTCCCCGGTTTTTGGGGGTGTTCCCCGGTTTTTTGGGGTGCTGCCCGGTTTTTGGGGGTGTTCCCCGGTTTTTGGGGTGTTCCCCGGTTTTTGGGGCGCTCCCCGGTTTTTGGGGCGCTCCCCGGTTTTTGGGGTGCTCCCCGGTTTTTGGGGTACCTGGTGCCGTTGACGCAGTCGCGGAGGGCGCGGAAGCGAAGCAGGGGGGGCAGCTCGGGGGGGTCCCCCGGGCCGGGGGGGGCCAGCGTGTCCCACACGGTGACAAAGCCATCGGTGTCACCGCTGACCAGGAACCGCCCCGACCTGGGGGGCGCCAGGGGGGAATGAGACCCCCCAATCCCCCCGGAAACCCCCCAAAAATGGGGCCCGAGGGGCCCAAAAACCGCCCTGGACCCCCCAAAAATCCTCTCCAAGGTGACCCAGGTGTTCAGGATGTCCCCAAAGGGTGACCCAGGTGTCCAGGGACCCCCAAAAATGCCCTTTAAATGTCATCCAGGTGTCCAGGACACCCCAAAAATCCCCTCAAAAGGTGCCCCATGTGTTCTGGACTCCCAAAAATATCCCCAAAAGGGGATCCAGGTGTCCAAAACACCCCAAAAAGTGACCCAGGTGTCCCCAGTGTCCCCAAAAAGTGACCCAGATGTTCAGGACCCCCCAAAAATCCCCCCAAAGGTGCCCCAGGTGTCCCTGATGTCCCCAGAAGGTGCCCCAGATGTTCAGGACCCCCCAAATTTCCCCGACGTCCCCAGAAGCTGCCCCAGGTGTCCCCAGTGTCCCCGAAAGCACCCCAGGTGTCCCCAGTGTCCCCAGCTGCCCGGGGTGTCCCCAGTGTCCCCAAAAGTGCCCCAGGTGTCCCCAGTGTCCCCAAAAGTGCCCCAGGTGTCCCCAGTGTCCCCAAAAGCTGCCCCAGGTGTCCCCAGTGTCCCCGAAAGCACCCCAGGTGTCCCCAGTGTCCCCAGCTGCCCGGGGTGTCCCCAGTGTCCCCAAAAGTGCCCCAGGTGTCCCCAGTGTCCCCAGAAGTGCCCCAGGTGTCCCCGATGTCCCCAGCAGTGCCCCCGGGTCACTCACGGGTCGAGGTCGAAGGTCACGCGCTGGTTGGTGGCCACGCGCCGCGGCAGCGCCAGGAGGGGACGCTCGGGGACACGAAGGTCCCAGCACAGGATGTGGCGGTCCTGGGGGCGGGGCCAGGCCGGGGCACGCCCATCAGGCCTGAAGCCACGCCCCCTTGGCCCTCAAACCGCCAGCCCATAAGTCCCGCCCATAAAGCCACACCCACCAGACAGGGATATGTCAATCAGACCAAAACCACGCCCCTAAAGCCACGCCCAGTGTATGTAATTCCCAGAGGCCACGCCCCCAGCACTGGGGCCACACTCACAGTCACAAAGCCCTGCCCACCACGAGGCCACGCCCTCATAATAACCCACAGGTCCTGCCCACCCCATGCCCCACCCAAATCCACACCCACATTAGGCCACGCCCACCAACGCCACGCCCACATCAGGCCACGCCCACCTTCCTCCCGCCCGCGTACAGCTGCGTCCCGCAGGGGCTGAAGCGCAGGTGGGTGGGCGCGGCCGGGAGGCGGGGCCAGAGCGCCACGGCCCCGCCCCCTTCCAGCGGGTACAGCCCCAGGCTCCGCCCATAGGAGCCGCAGGCAAACAGCGATTGGCTGGGGCTGAAGGCCAGGCAGCCAATCAGGCCTCGCTGGCCATTCCCGCCCTCTGAGGGGGTGGAGACAAAGGTTAGGCCACGCCCTCATCGGTGAGGCCACGCCCCCTGGACTCCACCCACCCAAGCCCTGCCTGGGGCCACGCCCCTCAAAGCCACGCCCTCTTGTGCTCCACCCATTTACATTTTGCCCTGCCATGCCCCTTTAAGCCCCACCCCTTTCCACCATTTAGGCCACGCCCCAGGGTCCCACCCGCTCCCAGACCACACCCTTTTAGGCCACACCCCTTTCCTATAGGCCACACCCCTTTCAGCCCCGCCCTCTTAACCCCCAAACCCCAATTCCACCCCAAATAAAGGGGAGGGGGCCACAGCCCCTGCCCCACCCTTTTACCCCACCCTTACAGGCCACGCCCCTTTCCTTTAGGCCACACCCCTTTCAGCCCCACCCTGCCCCTTTTAACCCCTGACTTTCCCATTCAAACCCATTTTAACCCCAAATAAAGAGTGGGAACCGCCCCTGCCCCACCCCAGCCCCTCCCATGGACCCCACCCCTTTAGGCCACGCCCCTTTCCTTTAGGCCACGCCCATTTTCGCCCCTTTTAACCCCTGACTTTCCCCCCAAACCCCATTTTAACCCCAAATAAAGGGTGGGAACCGCCCCTGCCCCACCCCAACCCCTCTCCGGACCCCACCCTTTTAGGCCCCGCCCCCAGGCCCCGCAGGCCCCGCCCCTCACGGTGCAGGTTCCTCTGGAGGCCGCTCCGGCCCGGCCGCTCGGTCGGGAATTCCCGCACGGCGCCGTCGAAGCCCCCCAGGAGCCAGGAGCCGTCGGGGGCGAAGGCCAAGGAGTGGGGGGCCACCAGCTCGTCCTGGGGACCCCCGGTCACTGCCGGGCACCCCAAAGCCCCCCCGGACAGACGGGGGGTTCCCCAAATCCCTACAGGAACCGGGGACACCCCAAAGCCCACCCAGACAGACGGGGGGTCCCCCAAATCCCTACAGGAACTGGGGAGACCCCAAAACCCAGGGATCCCCAAAACCCAGGGATCCCCAAATCCAGTTCCCCACCAGTGCCCCCAGTGCCCTCCCAGTCCCTTCCCAGTGCTCCCAGTTCCCTCCCAGTCCCCCCCAGTCCCTCCCAGTCCCCCCCAGTTCCTCCCACCCGGTGCTCACAGGCAGCTCGGGGGGTCGCTGGAGTCCATCAGGGGGTACCAGGTGAAGTCGTAGATGGTGTCACCCTCGGCCACCCGCACGGCCGGGAGCTGCGGCCAGAGCGACCCAGAGTGACCACTGACCCTGAGTGACCACTGAGTGACCCGAGTGACCCCAAGTAACCCTGAGTGACCCCGAGTAACCCTGAGTGACCACTGAGTGACCCCTAGTGACCACTGACCCCAAGTGACCCCAAGTGACCACTGACCCTGAGTGACCACTGAGTGACCCCGCCGCCCCCCCCACGCGCACCGTCCACTGTGGGCGCCGCCATGACAGAGCGAGGCCACGCCCCTTTGTTGGGCACGCCCCTTCGGTACCCGCGCACATTGTTGGCCACGCCCACATATCCATATATGGAATGAGGCGCGATTTGGATTGGCTCCTCCCTGTGTGGGCGGGGTCTCGGCTTTTCCCGCCAAAAGGGAACGCCCGCGATTTGGGGACCCCGAGATGCGAACTCAAAACCGACCCCAAAAGGGTCCAGAGGGGCCTGGGACACCCCAAAATGTCACCCGCGGGTTTGGGGGGTCCGGGGGACACCTAAATGTGAACCGGGCGGGACAGAGTGACACAGGGCACCCCAAAATGTCACCGGGGGGGACAGAGTGACACAGGGCACCCCAAAATGTCACCTGAGGAGGTCAGAGTGACACAGGGCACCCCGAAATGTGACCTGGGGGCATCAGAGTGACACAGGGCACCCCAAAATGTGACCCGGGGGGGACAGAGTGACACAGGGCACCCCAAAATGTCACCTGAGGGTTTGGGGGCGGTCCCTAAAAGGGGTCCTGGAGTGGGTGGGGAGCAACCCAGGGGTGACACAACCACGGCCACCATAAAACAGCCATGGCCACCA
>NW_024531090.1:0-673 GCF_017590135.1 Pyrgilauda ruficollis
TGTCACCTGTGTCACCTCAGGTACCCCGTGTGTCACCTCTGTGTCACGTGTGTGTCACCTGTGTGCCACCTGTGTCACCGCGTCACCTCAGGTACTGTGTGTCACCTGTGTTACCTGTGTGTCAGCTGTCACCTGTGTGTCACCTGTGTCACCTGTGTGTCACCTGCGTCACCTCTGTGTCCTGTGTCACCTGTGTGTCACCTGAATGTCACCTGTCTGTCCCTTGTGTCACCTGTCACTCCCTGTGTCCCCAAGCCCCCCCGTGTCCCCTCCCCCCTGATGTCCCCTCTGTCCCCCAGGTGTCCCCATGGCCGAGGGCGGCCCCTCCCCCCGTGTCCCCCCCAGGGAGGTGACAGAGCCGGGACAGCCCGGGGGTGGCACTGTCACCGTCACCCCCTGGGCCAGCGGCATCACCATCACTGTCACCGCGGCGCCCGCCCTGGAGGAGCTCGGGGACACCGAGGACCTTGGGGACACCGGGGACCTTGGGGACCTTGGGGACACTGAGGACATTGGGGACACCGAGGACCTTGGGGACATTGGGGACATCAAAGGCATCGAGGAGGCTGGGGACATTGGGGACATCAAGAACCTTGGGGACATTGGGGACATCAAAGGCATCAAGGACATTGGGGACATCGGGGAGATCAAGAACCTTGGGGACCTTGGGGAC
>NW_024531091.1:0-673 GCF_017590135.1 Pyrgilauda ruficollis
AATTGGTTTTTAATAGAGCATCTGCAGAAAAAAGAACTTGTAAGCTCTGAGGTACATGCCAATCAAAATGTAATACAGTTTTTAACTGAAGAAGATTAACACATGCCACTTCGTAAGGTTTGAACCTGCCTTCCTCCTCACTGAGAGTTGCTTGAAGAGATAAAACTCTTGGCCAACAGTACACAGTGTGAATAAGATGCTTTACTTCTTTCTGCCAGAACAGTTTCTTTAACTTCTGTAGAATTTTACATGAGGGTAAGGCAGTTAAGACTATTCTACAGCAATTTATTAGATAAAGATTCCCTATTTTGATAAACCTCTAGAAAAATACTTCAGTTCAACAAGAAAATGGGGAAAAGGAAAAATAATTTATTATAATTTGAAAGAGAATATAAAAAGCTATGTAAAAGCTGTGTTTCTAGATTCTGCTAAAATGAAGAAATAAACAAGACTAAGGAAGGCCTGTTTATTTTTTTCAGGGAGGAATAAAACACAGACTGACTAGTAGCCTTATTCTTTAAGAATAAGGATCAGTAGTTATAAACAGGCATTTTTCAATAATTTTTCAAAACTATTACAGATCTTGGGGACTGATAGAAGGAATTATAGGCAATTAAAATACTCTTAATCACAAAATTTACAATTCTTATAAGATCATATATTTTTGACATAA
>NW_024531092.1:0-673 GCF_017590135.1 Pyrgilauda ruficollis
ATATTATATATATATATAATATATATTCTATATATAATATATATTCTCTATAAGGATGAGTGGCCTATGGCTGTTTCCTGGTGCTGAAAGTATGTATGATGTCTGCTGTTGAAAAAAGTTGGAGGTTGAGGCTTCAAAATAAACAGCATTTCTTCCCTCTTTGATTACTTCTTAAAACTCTAATGTATCCATTTCAGAGATTTACATTTATGACTCTCATTAAATGCCAGAAATTTCCTGATTAATAGCCACATTTAAGTACTCTCCAGGCTTGCATTACTCCTTGCCATTTAAAGGTATATGTTTTCCTATTTCTTAAACTTTGGTGTTTTGCTTGCTTGTATTTTTTCTTGCAAAAGCATCAAGAATTCAATATGTTGTGTCAGTCTTGAAGTATGCTATCCATGGCTTTAATACACTCCCAGTGGGATGCCCGCCTTGATATTCCTGACCCCAAGTGGGATTTTTAGTATGGGCCACTGCGGAGCGCCCTTCCCCACCATTGAATTGGAAAAACGGTGTTCTGGTGTGGGTGGATCAGTGGCCCTTCCCATCAGACAAATTAAATGCACTCATCTAATTAGTCGAGGAGTAAGTCCAACTCGGGCATATAGTTCCATCAACCAGCCCATGGAATACTACAGTCTTTGTCATCCGAAAGCATGGCAAAAGC
>NW_024531093.1:0-677 GCF_017590135.1 Pyrgilauda ruficollis
GTGGTGCATATGAGGAATATGTTTGGAAAGAAGTTTAGCTTCACCCTGCTTCAAGCAAATATGGGATTGTTTTGCTCAAGGATCTGGGTGCACTTGGTGTGTAATGCAGAGTGATAGGGAAACATTACCTTGAAGGGATTTGATTTTTGGGTGAGAACAGTCTGTAATATTGAATTGCATAATATTGGCTGCTGAGTGACACTGCCACTGTATGCCATAAGCACCATGAGCAGTGGATTTGGACTGCTCCAAATACATCAGTTGTGAGCTCCTGATGCAGCTTGCAACCACCCAACAGAACACCAGCCCTCATGCCCTTGAAGACACCTAGGATGGATAGAATCCACAGTCATGGACTAAATGAACTCAACAGACATCATGGAGGGATGGCCATTGACTACAAAAATTATAATAGTGCTTGTAAACACATACAGATATATATTTTTTTTTTCTATATATAAGTGTATAGTTGGAAAGTATAGGATCTGGGCATAATGCAAATGGTATAAAATAAGGAGTGGGTACTGTCCTGGTTCCAAACAGGACAGGTTAATTTTTACAGCAGCCAGAGGAGGCATGGCTAGGACCTGGAGGCTATTCTATACCACTCCACATAATTTTCCTGGGATGGGGGAAGGGCTTTCTTCTGGGTTGGGATAGTATGGCAGCAGTCAGGT
>NW_024531094.1:0-673 GCF_017590135.1 Pyrgilauda ruficollis
AACCCCAAATTCCCACCCCTTTAACCCCCAACCCTCCCACCCCCAATTCCCAGCCTTTCAACCCCAATTTCCACTCCTTTAACCCCAGAATTTCCCCTCCTTTACAGACAGGTTTTCACCCCTCAACTCCAGCTCCTCTGAGGCCCCGATTTCCCCTCCTTTAACCCCAAATTTCCCCCTTTCCCCCCCACCTTGGGGCACTTTGCTGAAGACCTTTTCCATCTTCCTCATCACCACGTCCTGCAGGAAACAATTCCTGAATTTCTTCCCCACGTCCACGGGCACCATCTCGGGCTCCTGGAATTTGATGTTCTCACACCTGGAAAACGAGGGGAAAAAGGGGGAAATTGGGGCTCAGCTGCTCCAAGGGCTCTTCCCAGCCTGCCTCCTCCCCCCGAGCACCCCAAAATCCCGAGGGAGGGACTCACCTGATGAAGGTGCTCTTGATGTCCTGGCAGAGGGAGGGCAAAGCAAAAAGGGAGAAGTTTTAACGAGGATTTTAATTGGGGCTGGGGGATTCGGGCAGGGCAGGGAACAAAAACCCCAATCCCAGTTCTGCCTTTTCCCAGAGAACGGGGTGCAAGAACCCCCGAGGCCTGGAGCCCATCCCAGCTCCCCCAGTCCCAGTTCTCCCAGTCCCAGCTCCCCCAGCTCCCCCAGTCCCAGTTCTCCC
>NW_024531095.1:0-673 GCF_017590135.1 Pyrgilauda ruficollis
CAGAATAGGTTCTATAGTTCTGCATCTGATTGCAGATGAGGGGCTGGGAGCTCTGTCCAATGAAGCATCAGACCTGGCTGCACCTGAACCATGCAGCAACAACAGGGGGAAGTGGTGAGTCATCGTAGTGGGAGATTCCCTTCTGCAGGGGAGATGTCAACCTGACCTGCTGTACAGGGCAGTTTACTGCTTCCTATCAGCTCAGATACAGGATATTAATGAGAGATTGCCAAGGCCTGCCCAGCCCTTAGACTGTTCTGTTGCTCATCCACATAAGAACCGTGCTGTGATACTGACAGAGATGCTGCTTTTCTAACACAAGGGTTTATAAATATTTCTTTTATCTTATTTTCTTTCCCGCATACTTTTAATTACAGAACAGCAACAACTTCATCCAATTTAAGGGTGTCACTGACAGCACTATCAATGCCTATGTTAAACAGGCACCTGGATCTTTCTTCTTTGAGGAGAAGAGGGGTGGACATAGAATGGGGGGATGAGACATTTCTCCCCCAAGAGGCTACAAAAAACATGTACATGTGTTTGCCAATCTAGGATGCCAGTAAAAAAAATGCAATAAACCTCATTTCTTTGTGGAAAGCCATGAATAAATCTGATTGAAAGAACTCTAAAATTTCCTAGCTGTAGGCAAAGAAATAAGTAATGAGGAACT
>NW_024531096.1:0-673 GCF_017590135.1 Pyrgilauda ruficollis
CATAGTTTTTTCCCCCCAAATTCCCAATTTTGTCAGAGTTGTGTGAGAAAAATTCCCCTTTTTTACACCAAAAAACACCAAATTCTGGAAGAGTCGTGTGAACAAAATTCCCTTTTTTATCCAAAAATTTTTCCCTTTTCTACCCCAAAAATTCCCTTTATTCCCCAAAAAATAAATCCCAATTTTGGCAGGGTCCTGTAGCCAAAATTCTCCTTTTCTACCCCCAAAAATTCCCTTTTTCCGCTCCTAAAAATACTCAATTTTGGCAGTCATTTGAGCCAAAATTCCTCTTTTTTTACCCCAAAAAATTCCCTGTATTCCTCCCAAAAATTCCCAATTTTGGCAGAATTTTGTGAGCCAAAATTCCCCTTTCTTCCCCAAAAAATTCCCTTTATCTTGCCCAAAATATTAATCACAATTTTGGCAGAGTCATGTGATCCAAAATTCCCTTTTTTACCCCCAAAAATTCCCTTTATTCCCTCCAAAAATTCCCAATTTGGGCAGAGTCCTCTGCGCCAAAATTCCCCTTTTATCCCCAAAAAAACTTCACAATTTTTTCCCCCAAAATTCCCAATTTTGTCAGAGTCGTGTGAGAAAAATTTCCCTTTTTTACCCCAAAAAATTTCCCTTTTTTACCCCAAAATTCCCCTTTATTCCCCAAAAAATAAATTCC
>NW_024531097.1:0-673 GCF_017590135.1 Pyrgilauda ruficollis
CCCAAAATCAGAGTATTTCAACCCAAAGTCAGAGTACTTCACCCCTAAAATTGGGGGATTTCAACCCAAAATCAGAGTATTTCACCCCTAAAATTGGGAGATTTTAACCCAAAATCAGAGTACTTCACCCCTAAAATTGGGAGATTTTAACTCAAAACTGGAGGGTTTCAACCCAAAAATTGGGGGTTTTCAACCCAACATCAGAGTATTTCACCCCTAAAATTGGGGATTTTAACCCAAAATTGGTGGATTTCAACCCAAACCCTGTGGACTCCAAGCCCGTGGATGCCACCCCTTTTACGTTTTCCCGCGCAGGCCGGGAGTTTTGGGGCGAAAGCCGGCGCTTTTGGCTCACCCCACGTATTTGTAGCCGGCGAAGGCGAGCAGGTCGATGGGCGTCAGCTCCGCGCTCACCGACACCAGGTACAGGCTGAGCAGCACGGCCAGCACCTCCAGCAGCAGCCAGGCCAGCGCCGAGCTGGCCACCAGCCCCAGGCTGGCCGGGGAGAACCTGCACAAAGTACATGGGGAAAAATTTGGGGGAAATTCGGGGGAAATTGGGAAAAAATTGGGTGAAAGTCGGGCGAAAAACGGGCAAAAAACGGAGGAAAAACGAAGAAAAAACGGGATTTTTTTGGGATTTTTTGTTTTGAGGGGATTTTTTTGGGATTTT
>NW_024531098.1:0-673 GCF_017590135.1 Pyrgilauda ruficollis
CCCGGGGGTGCCGGGGGGGGCCGGGGGGCTCCGGGCTCACCCGAATACTTGCCCCCCTTGCTGCGTTTGATGAAGCAGAGGATGAGGAGGAGGAGGAGCAGCAGCACCGCGGCGCTCACGAAGCCGATGAACCAACCCTCGGTGGCGAAACCGCCCGCGGGGCGCGGCAGCACTGCGGGGGGGGGGCGGGAAATCCCATTTTGGGGACCCCCCCCCGGGGATTTTGGGGTCTCCCCCGGGGATTTTGGGGACACCCCAGAGGAGTTCGGGGCAACCCCGAGGAGTTTAGGGCGATCCCGAGGGGTTTTGGGGACCCCCCCCGGGGATTTTGGGGACATCCCCGAGGACTCTGGGAACACCCCCGGGGATTTTGGGGACCCCCCCAGGGATTTTCGGGGAGTTTAAGGCAAGCCCAATGAATTCAGGGCATTCCTGAGGGATTTTGGGGACCTCCCGGGGATTTTGGGGACACCCCAGAGGAGTTCGGGGCAACCCCGAGGAGTTTAGGGCGATCCCGAGGGGTTTTGGGGACCCCCCCCCGGGGATTTTGGGGACATCCCCGAGGACTCTGGGAACACCCCCGGGGATTTTAGGGACCCCCCCAGGGATTTTGGGGACCCCCCCCCGGGATCTTCGGGGAGTTTAGGGCAAGCCCAATGAATTCAGGGCATTC
>NW_024531099.1:0-675 GCF_017590135.1 Pyrgilauda ruficollis
GGTCCCAACTCTCCAATTTAGTCATTCCATCACTTAACATTCAGTGTTAGGGAATGAAACAGAAAGGAAAAAAATTAGAAAATTAGGCACAGTCTTTACAAGCTTTCATTGCTAGAGAAATGTCTGAAGTCTTGACTTCAGACTGTTCCAAAAGGTGCAACAGAAATGGATGAAAAGGCTTTCCTTTCTCCTTAACCATTTAACCTAAAATGCTTTTCTTACTGAAATATGGCTGCAGATTTTTTAATTTGCTGTGAAACAAAAGGTAGCTTGGTTTAAGTTAGAGCTCCCTAAGTTTCTTAGTGACAGAAAAAGCAGCAATGAGATCCCACCAGAGTCCAGACCCTTATTAGGGTTGGCTGAAATGCATCACTGCCCACTGGAAATAAACACAGTCCAGGCAGTTGTTTTTTCCTTATATGTTTACATTTCCTAGAATGTGAGGAATATACCCAGGCAGGTTGCATGTGGTCATGACAGGTGTTATTTCTTTCTCTGATATTTCTGCTACTGTGGAAGAGGAGAAAAAAGGAAGTATAAAGCACAAGAAGATAAAGATCCCACCTGCCTTTCAAATGTCCATTTATACATGTTTCTGAAACACACATGCTTCTCTATCCTTGGTCCACTCAGAGGATGACTTGGAAAATGGAGCCAGGTAGAAAGAAAGAAAGA
>NW_024531100.1:0-374 GCF_017590135.1 Pyrgilauda ruficollis
TCCCCCTTTTTCCCCCTTTTTCCCCCTCCCCCACCTGCCCCGCCATGTTGCGTTGCCCGGCAACCGCCGCGAGCGCCCCCTGGCGGCCGTTACGGGCCCTCCAGAGGGGCGGGGCCAAAACGTCACCACCGAATAACCACGCCCCTTAAGTGACCCCGCCCTCCCGGCGGGTCTCGGTGTCGCGACAGGGACGGGGACAGGAGGGGACACGAAGGGACAGGGGCAGGGATGGGTCCCCATTGTTGTCCCCATCCCTTTCGCCATTTTTGTCGCCTCTGTCACCTCCCCTGTCCCCATCACTCTTCCCTTTGTCCCCTCCCCTGTCCCGTCTGTCCCCTCTGTCCCCCCTGTCCCCTCACCTGTCCCCCCTGTCC
>NW_024531100.1:500-9510 GCF_017590135.1 Pyrgilauda ruficollis
ACAATGACACCGCGGGGGGGAGGGGGGGGCTGCGAGGGGGCACTGGGGGAACTGGGAATGGGGGATGGGAAACTGGGAATGGGGGATGGGAACTGGGAATGGGGGATGGGAACTGGGAATGGGGGATGGGAACTGGGATTGAACTGGGAATGGGGGATGGGAACTGGGAATGAACTGGGAATGGGGGATGGGAAACTGGGATTTGGGTGGGGGGCGTAAAAAAAGGGGCCAAACTCCAAAATAAAGCAACAAAACCGGGGGAGAGCGGAGCGGGGATTTGGGGCATTTTGGGGCATTTTGGGGTTTTTGGGGCTCCGGGAGCCGCTCCTGCCGTCACTGTGTCGGGCTGGCTCTCATTGTCACTGTCGCTGTCGCTGTCGCCGCGGTGGCCCCGCGAGGCAGCTCCGGGCAAGGAATTTTTGGGGGAATTTCAAGGATTTTATGGGATTTTTGGGGGGAATTCTGTGTGATTTTATAGGATTTTGGGCGGTTTTAGGGTTTTTTGAGGAGAGCGAGCCGCTCCTGCCGTCGCTTTGTCGGACCGGCTCTCACTGTCACTGTCGCCCCGCGAGGGAGCTCCAGGAAAGGAAATTTTGGGGAATTTCAAGGATTTTATGGAATTTCGGGGGGAATTCTGTAGGATTTTGAGCGGTTTTAAGGTTTTTTGGGGCTTCTGGAGCCGCTCCTGCCGTCACTTTGTCGGACCGGCACTCACTGTCACTGTCACTGTCGCTGTCCCCGCGGTGGCCCCGCGAGGGAGCTCCAGGAAAGGAAATTTTGGGGAATTTCAAGGATTTTATGGAATTTCGGGGGGAAATCTGTGGGATTTTGAAGCTTTTTTGGCTTTTTTGGGCTTCGGGAGCCGCTCCTGCCGTCACTTTGTCGGACCGGCTCTCGCTGTCCCTGTCACTGTCGCAGTCCCCGCGAGGGAGCTCCAGGAAAGGAAATTTCGGGGAATTTCAAGGATTTTATGGAATTTCGGGGGGAATTCTGTGTGATTTTATAGGATTTTGAACGGTTTTAGGGTTTTTTGAGGAGCGCGAGCCGCTCCTGCCGTCCCTTTGTCGGGCCGGCTCTTGCTGTCACTGTCGCTGTCCCCGCGGTGTCCCCGCGAGGGAGCTCCAGGAAAGGAAATTTCGGGGAATTTCAAGGATTTTATGGAATTTCGGGGGGAATTCTGTGAATTTTGTACGATTTTGAAGCTTTTTTGGCTTTTCTTCCGGGCTTCGGGAGCCGCTCCAGCCGTCCCTTCGCCGGACCGGCTCTCTCCGCCGCCGCCGCCGTCCGTGTCGCTGTCGCCGCGGTGTCGCCGCGGTGTCACAGCGCGGGGCAGGTGACCTGGTGGCGCATGCCGTCGTTGCAGAGCAGCGCGGCCGCGCGCTCGTCGCTGTCGCCGTGCTGGCACTGCATGTAGCTGATGCCGTGCGGCGAGTACGAGTGGTGGGCACAGGCGGCGCAGGGCCGGGGCATGGTGCCACCCGTGCTGCTCCTGCGGGGACAGCGCGGCGACACCGCGTCGGGTGGCACCGCGGGGCGGGGGTTGGCATCGCTCTCGGTGCCACTCTGCGGCTGGTGGCGCTCATTGGCACCTCTTGGGGACCGTCAGTGCCCTGTGCTACCCACCCCTGCTTGGTGGCACCCATTGGTGACCATCAGTGCCCTGTGCCATCCCCCTGTGCCTGGTGGCACCCATTGGTGACCGTCAGTGCCCTGTGCCACCCACCCCTGCTTGGTGGCACCCCTTGGGGACCATCAGTGCCCTGTGCCACCCCCCTGTGCCTGGTGGCACCCATTGGTGACAGTCAGCGCCCTGTGCCATCCCCTGTGCTTGGTGGCACCCATTGGTGACAATCAGCGCCCTGTGCCACCCCCCGTGCTTGGTGGCACCCATTGGTGACAATCAGAGCCCTGTGCCACCCCCTGTGCCTGGTGGCACCCATTGGTGACAATCAGCGCCCTGTGCCACCCCCTGTGCTTGGTGGCACCCATTGGTGACAATCAGCGCCCTGTGCCACCCCCCTGTGCTTGGTGGCACCCATTGGTGACCATCAGTGCCCTGTGCCACCCACCCCTGCTTGGTGACACGCCTGGGTGTCCCTCAGTGCCCTGTGCCATCCCTGTGCCCAGTGGCACCCATTGGCACTCCTGGGTGTCCCCCTGTAGTTGGTGTCACCCACCCAGTGCCACCCAGTGTGTCCCGTTTGTCCCCAGCAATGCCCAGTAGCACCCAGTGGTGCCCATCAGTGCCCAATGTCAGGCACTGGTGCCCAGCACAGCCCAGCACGGCCCAGTGCCAGGCACTGGTGCCCAGTAGAGCCCAGTGCCAGTCTCTGGTGCCCAGCACAGCCCAGTGCCACCCCGTGCCACCCCGTGCCACCCACCTGCAGTCACTGCAGCCCCTCTGGCACTCCTGGCACTGGTAGGGGGCAATCAGTGCCCAGTGCCAGTCACCAGTGCCCAGTAGAGCCCAGTGCCAGTCTCTGGTGCCCAGCACAGCCCAGCAGAGCCCAGTGCCAGTCTCTGGTGCCCAGCACAGCCCAGTGCCAGTCTCTGGTGCCCAGCACAGCCCAGCAGAGCCCAGTAGAGCCCAGTGCCCCCCGTGCCCCCCGGCACCCACCGGCAGTCGCTGCAGGCACGCTGGCACTCCTTGCGCTGGTAGCGGGCGATCAGTGCCCAGATGAGCAGCCCCAGCAGGCTGAGGAGGAGGAGGGAGCCCAGGATGGAGCCCACGATGATGCCAGCCTGGCGCCCGCCTGCCCCGGGGACAAGACCTGTCACCGCCGGCCTCCGCCGGCTGCCCGGGGACACAGTGGCACCCAGGGACACCGGGTGGCACCCCAGAGCCACCACAGTGCCACCCAGAGCCATCCAGGGCCACCCCAGTGACACCCAGTGCCACCCCGGTGCCACCCAGGGCCACAGAGTGGCACCCAGGGCCACCGGGTGGCACCCCAGAGCAACCACAGTGCCACCCAGAGCCATCCAGGGCCACCGCAGTGCCACCCAATGCCACCCCAGTGACACCCAGTGCCACCACGGTGCCAGTCTGGAGTCACCACGGTGCCACCCAGAGCCATCCCTGGTGCCACCCAGGGCCACCCCAGAGCCACCCTGGGGAGCTGAGACATCCTGGTGCCACCCTGTGTCACTCCCAGTGTCACTTACGGGGCCCGGGGCTCAGGTTGAGCTGGCACACCCCAATGTCTCCAGTGTCCCCAATGTCCCCAGTGTGTCCCCAGTGTCCCCAGTGTCCCCAGTGTCCCCAGTGTCACTCACGGGGCCCGGGGCTCAGGTTCAGCTGGCACACGGAGTAGCCCACGCGGTTGGTGACACGGCACTGGTAGGTGCCAGCGTGGGCACCCGTCAGGCTGCGGATCAGGAGGTCACCGGGGGCACGGCCTGGCACAGCACAGGTGGCACTGTCACCTCGGTGCCACCTGCGCCCCCTGGAGAGGGACGGTGGGGACACACAGGGACACAGGGACACGGGGACACGGGGACACGGGGACATGGGGACATGGGGACACAGGGACACGGGGACACAGGGACACGGGGACACGGGGACATGGGGACACAGGGACACACAGGGACACAGGGACACGGGGACACGGGGACATGGGGACACGGGGACACACGGACATGGGGAGGGGACATGGACAGACACATGGACATGGACACAGGGACACAGAGGGACACAGGGACATCGGGACACAGAGGGACACAGGGACAGGGACACAGGGACACGGGGACACACAGACAGGGACACACGGACATGGGGACTGGAAGGGACACGGGGACATGGGGGCACACGGACATGGGGACACACAGGGACAAGGACACACAGGGACATGGGGACATGGACATAGGCACAGGGACAGGGACACACGGACATGGGGACACAGAGGGACACGGGGACATGGGGGCACACGGACATGGGGACACACAGGCACACAGAGACACACAGACACACAGGGACATGGACAGACACATGGACATGACACAAGGACATGGGGACACATAGGAACACATAGACACACAGACATAGACACACAGGGACATGGACAGACACATGGACATGACACAAGGACATGGGGACACACAGACATGGGGACACAGGGACACGGGGACATGGACATGGACACAGGGACAGGGACACACAGATATGGGGACACACAGACACGGACACACCGACCCCCGAGCCCCCCATGGCCACACCCCCTTGGCCGATGTTCCCAAATCCCCCCCGAGCCCCCGGGGGGGTCCCTGACCCACCTTGGGGGGTCCTTAAACTCCCCCTGAGCCCCCAAATCCCCTCTGTGCCCCCAGACCCACCTTAGGGGGATCCCTGAGTGCAGAGACCCCCTAAACCCCCCCTAAACTGAACCCCCCAAATGCCCCTTTGTGCCCCCGACTCACCTGGCAGGGTGCCCGAGGGCAGGGACCCTCTAAACTCCCCCTGAGCCCCCCAAATGCCCTTTGTGCCCCACCCGGGGGTCCCTGACCCACCTTGCAGGGTGCCCGAGGGCAGGCGCCCCCCCCCGTAGCCCTCGGCCAGCTTTGCCCACTGGTAGCTGAGGGGGGCCGTGCCCCCCCGGCTGAAGCAGCGCAGCAGCACCGACCCCCCCTCGGTCACATCCCCCTCGCTCCAGCACTGCGGGGCCGCCGGCTTCTCTGCTGGGAGGGGACAGCGTCAGGGACAGCGACAGCGACAGGGACAGGGACAGCGACGGGGACAGGGACAGCGACAGGGACGGGGATAGCGCGACAGTTAGGGACAGCGACGGGGACAGGGACGGGGCAGGGGACATCGTGACAGGGGCAGGGACAGCGACAGGAACAGGAACAGCGACAGAGGAAGGAGACAGCGACAGGGGCAGGGACAGGGACAGGGACAGCGCAACAGGGACAGCGACAGGAACAGGGACAGCGGCAGGGACATCGCGACAAGGGGCAGGGACAGGAACAGGGACAGGGACAGCGACAGGGGCATCGCGACAGAGGCAGGGACAGCGACAGCGGCAGGGACATCGCGACAGAGGCAGGGACAGCCCCGGGGACAGCGACACGCGGGAGGGGGATGGTGACACCGGCAGGGACAGGAGACAAGGGACAGGGACACCGGGGAGGGGACAGAGGATAGGGGACAGGGAGGGACAGGGACACCATCAGGGACAGCCAGGAGAGGAGAAGAGGGACAGGGACAGTGTCAGAGCCACCGGGGGGGGGACAGGGACCGAGGACAGCCAGGAAGGGGACATTGTCAGGGCCACTCAGGGGGACACCATCAGAGTCACCAGGGGCCACCCAGGAGAGGGGACACCTGGGAGTGTGGGGGGACAGGAGTCACCTGGGTTGGGGGGACACGGGACACTGTCAGGGCCACCTGGATGGGGGACAGGGGACATTGTCAGGGCCACCAAGGGCCACATGAGAGGGGGAGAGGTGACACTGTCAGAGCCATGAGGGGCCACCCAGCAAGGGGGCCTGGGGGTGGGACAGGGGACACTGGGGGCCACATGAGAGGGACACAGGGGACATCATCAGTGCCACCAGGGGCCACCCAGGAAGGGGACTTGGGAGTGGGACAGGGGACACTGTCAGTGCCACCAGTGCCACACGAGAGGGGCACAGGTGACACCACCAGTGCAGTGTCACCACAAGTAACCAAGGCCACCTCGGCGCGGGGCTGGGAGGGGACAGGTGACACGGGGGGCACAGCGGTGGCACAGGGGGCGCGCTCTCACCTTGCACGGTGACAATGACCTCGTGCACGGCCACCGTGTTCTTCTTGACGCGGCACTGGTAGGTGCCGGTGTCGCTCTCCTGCAGGTCGGCCACGCGGATGGAGGCGTCGCGCTGGCTCGGGTCCGTTTGGGTTAGGGTTAGGCTCAGCTCTGGGCCTGCCTGTTCCTGCCTGGCCCTGCTCGTCCTTCCCTGTCCTGTCTGTCCTGGGGCTTCCTGGCCCTGCTCGGACCTCTGTGTCCCTTCCTGTCCCTGCCTGGTCCTTTCTGGTCCCCCGTGTCCCTCCCTGTCCCTGCCTGTCCCTGCCTGTCCTGTTTTTCCCTGCCTGTCCCTGTCCCTGCATCCCTGGCTGACCTCCAGCCCAGCCCAGCCCAGCCCAGTCTGGTCCAGACTGGCACGCCCAGACGCTGCCAGACCTTCCCTGCCCTGCCTGTCCCTCTGGCCTGTCCCTGCCTGTCCCTGCCCTGCCTGTCCCTGCCTGTCCCTGCCTGTCCCTCTGGCCTGTCCCAGTCCAGCCTGTCCATCCTGCTCAGCTGGGCTCCATCCCACTGATCCCATCCCAGCCTGTCCTGCTTCATCCTTCCAGACCCTGCCTGGTCCTTCCCTGCCCTGCCCAATCCTGCCTGTCCCTGCCTGTCCCTGCCTGATCCCTGCCCATCCTCCCATCCCAGCACTTCCAGCTCTGTCTGGTCCTTCCCTGTCCTTCCTGACCTTCCCTGCCCTGCCCAGTCCTGCCTGTCCCTGCCTGTGCCACTTCACCCTTCCCATCCCAGCACTTCCAGACCCTGCCTGGTCCTTCCGTGCCTTTCCTGACCTTCCCTGTCCCTGCCTGTCCCTGCCTGTCCCTGCCTGTCCCTGCCTGTAATGATGGGTTCCAAACCCTGCGTGTCCTACCAGGTCTTTCTCTGTCCTTCCAGACCTTCCTTATCCCTGCCTGTCCCTCCCTGTCCCCTCTGTCCCTTCCTGTCCCCTCTGTCCCCCGCGCCCCCCGGCCCCTCACCACGTTCTCGGGGCTGGGTCTCTCGGGGCTGATCTGGATCCACTCGATCCCCACGCCCTGGGGACCGTTGTCCTCGGGCTCCAGGACGTAGGGACAGCCCAGCTTGACCGAGTCGCCCTTGGCCAGGTACAGAACCTCCCGGCCCTTGCCGTTGATCCTGACGGCCACCAGGAGAGCTGGGGACAGGACGGCACCGTCACCCCCCGAAATGGCAGTGACACCCCCGAAACGGCAGTGACACCCCCAGAAATGGCACCGTCACCCCTGAAATGGCAGTGGCACCCCCGAAACGGCAGTGACACCCCCAGAAATGGCACTGTCACCCCTAGAAATGGCAGTGACAGCCCTGAAACGGCACTGTCACCCCCGAAACGGCAGTGACACCCCCAAAAAGGCAGTGACACCCCCGAAACTGCAGTGACACATTCAGAAACGGCAGTGTCACCCCCGAAAATGGCAGTGACACACCCAGAAATGGCAGTGTCACCCCCAGAAATGGCAGTGACACCCCTAGAAATGGCAGTGACACCCCTAGAAATGGCAGTGACACCCCCGAAACGGCACTGTCACACCAGAAATCGCACTGTCACACTTCAAAATGGCACTGTCACCCCCAAAAAGGCAGTGACACCCCCAAAAAGGCAGTGACAGCCCCGAAAATGGCACTGTCGCCCCCAGAAATGGCATTGTCACTCCTCAAAATGGCACTGTCGTCCCCAAAATGGCACTGTCACACCAGAAATGGCAGTGACACCGCCAAAAATGGCACTGTCACCCCGAAACGGCAGTGGCATATCCAGAAATGGCAGTGACACCGCCAAAATGGCAGTGACACATTCAGAAACGGCAGTGTCACCCCCGAAAATGGCAGTGACACCCCCGAAATGGCAGTGACACCCCCAAAATGACACCGTCACCCCCCGAAATGGCACTGTCACACCGAAAATGACACCGTCACCCCTGAAAATGGCAGTGACACCCCCTGAAATGACACTGTCACCCCCGAAACAGCACCCAGAACACCCCACAGCCCCACAGCTGCAGCTCCTGACCCGCGCGGAGCAGGGATGGGGCACAGGGACCCCAAACCTGTGCCCTGAGACCCCCGACCCCAAACGCACTGTCACCCCTAGAAATGGCAGTGACACCCCCAGAAATGGCAGTGTCACCCCAGAAATGGCAGTGTCACCCCCAGAAATGGCAGTGACACCCCCAGAAATGGCACTGTCACACCAGAAATCGCACTGTCACACTTCAAAATGGCACTGTCACCCCCAAAAAGGCAGTGACACCCCCAAAAAGGCAGTGACAGCCCCGAAAATGGCACTGTCGCCCCCAGAAATGGCATTGTCACTCCTCAAAATGGCACTGTCGTCCCCAAAATGGCACTGTCACACCAGAAATGGCAGTGACACCGCCAAAAATGGCACTGTCACCCCGAAACGGCAGTGGCATATCCAGAAATGGCAGTGACACCGCCAAAATGGCAGTGACACATTCAGAAACGGCAGTGTCACCCCCGAAAATGGCAGTGACACCCCCGAAGTGACAGTGACACATTCAGAAACGGCAGTGTCACCCCCGAAAATGGCAGTGACATCCCCGAAATGGCAGTGACACCCCCAAAATGACACCGTCACCCCCCGAAATGGCACTGTCACACCGAAAATGACACCGTCACCCCTGAAAATGGCAGTGACACCCCCTGAAATGACACTGTCACCCCCGAAACAGCACCCAGAACACCCCACAGCCCCACAGCTGCAGCTCCTGACCCGCGCGGAGCAGGGATGGGGCACAGGGACCCCAAAGCTGTGCCCTGAGACCCCCGACCCCAAACCCTGAAACCCCCAAAGCGTCAGGAGCAGGGACCCAGCGCACCCCAAAACTGTGCCCCGACACACCTGGAACCCCACAGCTGGCAGAACCCAAACTCGGGGGTGCAGGGACAGGGTAGGGATCCAGCGCACCCCAAAGCTGTGCCCTGAGACCCCTGACCCCAAACCCTGAAACCCCCAAAGCGTCAGGAGCAGGGACCCAGCGCACCCCAAAACTGTGCCCCGACACACCTGGAACCCCACAGCTGGCAGAACCCAAACTCGGGGGTGCAGGGACAGGGTAGGGACCCACGGCACCCCAAACCTGTGCCCTGAGACCCCTGACCCCAAACCCTGAAACCCCCAAAGCGTCAGGAGCAGGGACCCACGGCACCCCAAAGCTGTGCCCTGAGACCCCTGGAAGCCCCCAAACCCCCCCTGCAACCCCAAA
>NW_024531100.1:9842-13084 GCF_017590135.1 Pyrgilauda ruficollis
CCCACACCTGCAGCCCCTGACCCCCCACCTGCCGTCCCCCACCCTCAGCTCTCATCTCCCACCCCGGGCGCCCGCGGGGATGTCCCGGGTGGGTCCCGGTCCCCTCGGTGCTGTCACCCCCGACAATCCCGGTGACAACCCGGGCTCAATGCCACCTGCCCTGTCCGCAGGACCCTGGTGGTGGTTGCAGGTGTGACCAGGGTCGCAGGTGTGTGACCAGGACCCAGGTGTGACCAGGGTCGCAGGTGTGTGACCAGGTGTGTGCCCAGGGCCCAGGCGTGTGCCCAGGGTCGCAGGTGTCACCAGTGCCCAGGTGTCACCCGTGTCCAGGTGTCACCAGGGCCGCGTCCCGCGCTCCGCCCCGGTGCTCGGAGCATCCCCGGGCTCCCGGTGCCGGTCCTACCTGGCAGCATCCCGAGCAGCAGGAGCAGGCTGGCGCCGTGCCCTGCCATGGCGCTGCGGCCGCGAGGAGGAGGAGGAGGAGGAGGAGGAGGAGGAGGAGGAAGGCGCAGGAAGGCTCCGAGGGCAGGCGGCCCGTGCGGGGCCCTTTTAGGCGCTGGGCCGGGGCCGCTCCTCCCCGTGGGGAGGATTCCTGTGGGATGAGTGAGTGGCTCCGAGCTGTGCGTGGCTGCCGCCCTGCTCCGCTCCTACCCCCTAATTAGGCAGCGCCCGGCCCGCCGGACCCCGGCCGGACACCGGGGGGACACCGGGGGGACACCGGGGGGACACCGGGGGGACACCGGGGGGACACCGGGGGGACGGTGGGATGGAGGTGGCGGTGGTTGGAGGTGGCAGCTCGGCCCGAGAGGGCTCCGGGCTCGGAGGGGTTAAAGGTGCGGCTGGAGCGGGGTCAGAGGATGCGGGTCACTCCTCCGGACCGGCACCGGGCACCGGGCACCGGGCACCGGGCACCGCGGGGACCGGGCACCCACCGAGCCCGCGGGGCATCGCTCAGGGAGCTGGGGGGGGGGGACAGGGACAGGGACAGGGGGGACAGGGACATGGCAGGGTGGAACCTTTGGGGACAGTGGCACATGGCAGGGATGGAACCCTTGGGGACAGGGACAATGGCAGGGATGGAGGAGCTGGGACAGGGACACGTGGCAGGGATGGAAGTGTTGGGGACAGGGACATGGCAGGGAAGGAGGAGCTGGGACAGGGCCACAGCGGTGGACGAAGTGCTGGGGACAGGCAGGTGACAACAGGGGCAGGAGATGGGACAGGGACACAGGAATGGATGGAGGAGCTGGGACAGGGACACATGGCACTGGATGGAACCCCTGGGGACAGGGACGTGGCAGTGGGTGACACCGGGGGGCTCAGCCCCGTGGGAAGGCCCTGAGGACGCCACGGAGCTGTCCCTGCCCGTGTCCCTTCAGGGACACAGGGACATGGACACCATGAACTTGGGGACACAGGGACACAGGCTCACCCAAACACTGTCACCTGAGGACCACTGTGTGTCCCCAACCCCAGCCAAGTCCCCACATGCCCCTGGGGTCCCAGTGCCACCTGGGATGGATGTCCCCATTCCTGTCCCTGTCCCTGTCCCTGGCCTGGAGTGGCCGTGACCCCATCCCCAGCTGTGTCCCCCCCACGGGACAGTGACCCCACCCCAGTGTGTGACCCCCCCCTTGGCACTGTGACCCCCTTTTCTTCCTGTGACCCCATCCCAGTGCCATGTCCCCTCCAGTGCCATGTCCCCCCCAGTTCCCTGTCCCCCAAGTCCCCTGTCCCCCCCGTGCCGTGTCCCCGACAATGGGGATGGACACTGGGGATGGACACTGGGGATGGACACAAGGATGGACACTGGGGATGGACGTTGGGAATGGACACTGGAGGTGACACTGGGGACAATGGGAATGGACATTGGAGGTGACACTGGGGATGGACACTGAAGGTGACACTGGGGATGGACACTGGAGGTGACACTGGAGGTGACACTGGGGATGGACACGGGGGCTGGCACAGTGCCACAGAGGGGGTGCCCCTGCTGACAGTGGCCTGGCTGTCCCCGAGAGCTCGGTGACCCCAGCGGCTTCCTCAGGGCGGGGGCTGAGGTGACACATCTGTCCCCAGGAAGGACACCCAGTGTCACACGGGGCGGGGGGGTCACACGGGACAAGGACCACAAGGGACAAAGAGGCTGGACCAGCTCCTGGCAGTGTCCCCGCGGTGTCCCCGCGCTGTCCCCGCGCTGTCCCCGCGCTGTCCCCGCGCTGTCCCCGCGCTGTCCCCTGCCCTGCCTCGCCTTCCCCAGCCCCGGTTGTTTTCCAGCTGCTCCTGGAATTAATCAGAGCCGCTCCTGCCGTCCCCATCCCCCCGCAGGTGACACCTCTGCATCACCCCCGAGGGACGGAGGTGGCACCGCGGTGACAAAGTGGCACCGGCAGGGCTGGGGGGCGCGGGGACCCCGCCGGTGCGGCGGGGGGTGGCACCGAGGGGACAAAAGGAGCCTCGGGGATGCTGCAGCCCCCGGGCAGCTCCCGAGGTGAGGGAAGGGCGGAAAACCAGCACGGGCTGGAAAAACACGGCTTAATTAAAACCATGGTTTAATTAGAGCCGTGGTTTAATTGAAAACAGGTTGAAAGGGTGGACAATAAATGGGTTAAGAACGTGGATTAAAAACGGGGTGAAAACAAGGATAAAAATGGGTTAAAAATGGGTGAAAAATGAGTGAAAAACATGGAGAGTGTGGATAAAAGATGGGTTAAAAGATGCATAAAAATGAGTTTAAAACATGCATAAAAATGAGTTTAAAAGATGGATAAAAAACAGGTTAAAAATGGGTTAAAACCATGGATGAAAAAACAGGTTAAAAACGTGGATAAGGGGTTAAAAACGTGGATAAAAATGAGTTAAAAACATGGATAAAAGGTTTAAAACATGGAGAAAAATGGGGTTAAAAACACGGATAAAAGACGGGCTGGCACAGGGTCCTCAGAGTGTCCTGGCCTGTATTTTGGGACAAAAATCCGATTTTCCACCTGCATTTTGGGACAAAAATCCGCTTTTTCCCCACTGCATTTTGTGACTAAATTCCCCTTTTCTGTGCTGTTTTTTGGGGTATAAAGTCACTTTCCCCCCTGTATTTTGTGACTAAAATCCCCTTTTTCCCCACTGCACTTTGGGACTAAAATCTGCTTTCTCCCCGCTGTGTTTTAGTACAAAAATCCCCTTTTCCCCGCTGTGTTTTGCTGCAAAAAGTCACTTTCCCCCCTTGTATTTTGGGACTGAAATCT
>NW_024531101.1:0-678 GCF_017590135.1 Pyrgilauda ruficollis
TGGAGAAGAGCACTCAATGCAGAGTGTTCTCTCTGAGGTTTGTCTCAAAACTGAAACAGAAGTGTATTTTAATCTAGATAAAAGAAAAAGAGAATAATATTTGGGACATTATCAAAAAGAAAATGAGTAAATCATTCAGAGAGAACTGAATTGTCTTCAAAGCTAAAATTTACAGAGATTATATATGAGATTTATAAAATGAGGCAATATTTTCTTGATGGCAGGTAACAAGCATTTACATCATGAGCTGAAGACATGGATCTGGAGGAAATGATGGAGATGGAGGAGGACCAGCTGTAAATACCAGAAGTACACACCAAAACAGTGAGGACAAGGCAGATGTGTTTGTAGAGCACGTGCAGCAAGGTAATTCCCACAGAAAAATACTGATGCTATTGGAGAAGAATGATGGGATCTCACTTGGAAGCCGTGTACAGTCTGAGTCCCCCACACTCAGGGAGGGATGGGGCTGGAGAGATGCAGAGGGCCCAGGAGGGAATGGAAAAGGAGGAGCAGAGCAGTGTTTGATAGGCTTGGACACAGGGGAGACAGACAGACAATATTATATACACCTGTTAAAGCTGCATCAGAAGTGTGGATACTAGAGGCAGGAGAGCAAACACCCAGGTTTTCAACAACTGGAACAAACAAGAATTTTTCAACTAGTTACGTATAAAT
>NW_024531102.1:0-672 GCF_017590135.1 Pyrgilauda ruficollis
TGGAGTCCTGCTCATCATTCTTCCCTGAGGATCAGGGCATTGCCTGCTTTTACCCTAGGAAGGGTCCTGTGTGCTGGGGAAGTGTAACTGGGTGCAGGTCTGCTGGGTGGGGAGTGTTTCCCTGCAGATGCACTCAGTATCTGCCTGTTCACAGATTTCACTCTACAAAATGATTCTGTGCTTCTCCAATCTGTTTTTTTGACAACTCCATGATAATCTCAGGTTTTGTCTTCTGGAGTAATTGCTGGGAGATGGAAGCATTATTTCCTTTTTACTTATCTCGACCTTTTCTCACAGTAGGATTCCTTTTACATCTCTGACTTCAGATAGAAGTTATGAACTGGAGGCAATTAAATTTGGGTTTTTCAACTGCTTTCAAATACCTTCCCCAAGGAAACAGTAAAAGAATAAAATATTACAGAGCAATAGTAATAAATCTATGTTATTCTAAATCAGTGGGATATTAGTTGGTAATGCTGACTAAATCCCTTGAGGAGGAAAATGAATGTTTTGTGTTCTTACTTTAATCACACAGTTGGGATCCTAATGCAGAGCTAAGACTAGGTAATGCTTCCTGTTTCCTTCATCTCTCTGGTGGCAGAGCACCTAGAATGGCTTTTTTCAATTTTTAATGGAATTTGTGGCAGTTGGTTAATATGGATTTTTTTTTTT
>NW_024531103.1:0-672 GCF_017590135.1 Pyrgilauda ruficollis
CCCCCCGGCAACTGATGAGTCATCAGCGAGAAGCGCTCTGATTGGCTGGAAATTGCCCCTCGCTGTCTCTGATTGGTTAGCGCTGGCTGAACCTCCTGGTTCTGCCCGGCAACTGATGAGTCAGAGCCGGGCGCTGATTGGCTGAAAAGCGCCGGGCGCTGATTGGCTGAAAATCGCCGAACTTCTCCGAGTTTCTGCCCAGCAACTGTGTCGTCATCAGCGTCGCTCGCTCTGATTGGCCAGGATCTGATTTGGGGCGGGGACGGGAGGAACTTTGGTTATTTGGGGCGTATTTGCGTTTATTTAGGGACTATTTGGAGTTTATTTGGGGTTATTTAAGAATTATTTGGGGTTTAATTTGGTTTGTTTGGGATTAATTTGGGGTTTATTTGGGGTTTTGAGGGATTTATTTCGGGTTGTTTTGGTTTAATTTGGGTTTATTTGCATTTGTTTGGGGTTATTAGGGATTTTTAGGTATTGTTTGGGTTTTTTGGGGGTTATTTGGGGATATTTGGGTTATTTGGGGTCATTTGGGTCAAAATATCCGTGAGTGTTCCCCTTCCAAAAAACGTGAATTTTTCCCAAAAAAATCCGTGAATTTTCCCTCAAAAAACCGGGAATGATCCATTAAAAATCCCGGGCTTTTCCCAGCCAATAGCGGCGCGCCCCGCC
>NW_024531104.1:0-672 GCF_017590135.1 Pyrgilauda ruficollis
AGCCCCCCCCCCGGTACCTGCGGGGCACGTGCTGCCCCCCCCAGGTCACGGCCACCGTGTAATTCCCGGGCACGGTGGGGAAATATTCCAGCCCGAAAGTTCCATCCCCCAAATCCTTCTGCTTCACGGCCTCGAGACCCTCTGGGGGGCAGGAAAAGGGGGATCAGCCCCAGGAAAACCCGGAATTCCCAAAAAATGGGAATTCCCAAAAAAAAAACACCCAAAAATCTCCAAAAAAACACCCAAAAAATCCCACAAAATCCCACAAAAACGGGATCACCCCAAACCCCAAATCCTTCTGCTCCAGGATTTTGGGATCTTCTGGGGTGGGGAGGGGCGGAAAACCCGGAATCAGCTCCAAAAAAAATCCCAGAATTCCCAAAACAAATACCAAAATCCCCAAAAACACCAAAAAAAAACCCAAAAAAAACCCCAAAAACCTCATAAAAATGGGATCACCCCAAACCCCAAATCCTTCTGCTCCAGGATTTTGGGATCTTCTGGGGTGGGGAGGGGCGGAAAACCCGGAATCAGCTCCAAAAAAAATCCCAGAATTCCCAAAACAAATACCAAAATCCCCAAAAACACCAAAAAAAAACCCAAAAAAAACCCCAAAAACCTCACAAAAATGGGATTACCCCAAACCCCCAAACCCCAAATCCTTCTGCTCCA
>NW_024531105.1:0-672 GCF_017590135.1 Pyrgilauda ruficollis
AAAAAATACTTTTCTGTAAATAACTTTTTTCCAATTCAGATGTTTTTAGGAAACAAGGAGGGGGGAAAAAAATGCTTCTCAAATGTCAAGGACTTGAAAGACTAAAAATACATCACCGGAATAAATAAATTAACCCAGAAGACAGGACTGATGCTCTGCAGGCATCAGGGATTAAATAAATTCACTAAATTCAAAGTGGTACTGCAGATAAGAGCTCTTTGTGCTGCAGCATGTACAGCTTATTGATTCTGGGATTGAGGTGCTGTGCACTCTTGTAGAGGGGGCTCTGCCTGATACGGCTTGATCCTGCCCCAGCGCACAGCCCCGCGCCGAGCGTGGAGCCCGCTCCCCTCTCCACATTTATTTTAATTTGGTCTGCGCCTTCGTTTGCTGCACCACATCTGTGCCTCTCCCCCAGCACTGCCTGAGGGACAAGGGGCACTTCAGGAGGTGCTGAGCCAGCAGGATGGGGCTGCTGCAGGAAAGGGGCCGTGGGCATCTTCCATAGGGATGGAATGCCCAGCACTTCCCTTCTCCAGAGGGTTTTGGGGCACTGCGGGAACAAGGGGTCCTTAGGGGAGCAGCTCCAGTGGGGATCGTGGCTCTGCACGCTCACATTTTGTTACAGGAGCCACCAAGGAATGTGTCTGACCAAGGTCAAAACATGACCTG
>NW_024531106.1:0-672 GCF_017590135.1 Pyrgilauda ruficollis
CACTCGCCCATGCCCAACCTGGCCACCTACGCTAGAATTTTCCCAATTGTCTGGATTTCTCCAAAACTAAAGTTGTCAGAATCTAGGTCCCTGCAAGTCCTCAGAGCCCCAAATGCCAGCTTTCATCTGATGCCCAGACCCTTGGCAAATGACTTCTTTTTCCCTGCGAAAATGGGCTCAGTTTGCGGCCATTCACCCTGGCCCACCCTGGCCACCCAACCTAGAAATTTGCCAATTTTGTTGGATTTCTCCAAAACTAAAGCGGTCAGCAACCATGCCCACACAAGTCCTCAGAGCCCTAAATGCCAGCTTTCATCTGATGCGCAGACCCTGGGCAAATAACTTCTTTTTTTCCCTGGAAAATGCCCTCTGTTTGTGGCCACTCTCTCTGGCCAACCATTGTCGACAAGCTATAAATTTACTAATTTTGCTGAATTTCTCCAAAACGAAAGTGGTCAGAATACAGGTTCCTGCAAGTCCTCAGAGCCCCAAACGCCAGCTTTCATCTGTTGCCCAGACCCTGGGCAAATGACTTCTTTTTCCCTGGGAAAATGGATTCAGTTTGCCGCCAGTAGCCCTGGCCCACTCGGGCCACCAAAGCTGGAAATTTGACAATTTTGCAGGATTTCACCAAAATTTAAGAGATCAGAATCTAGGTTCCTGCAAGTCCTC
>NW_024531107.1:0-672 GCF_017590135.1 Pyrgilauda ruficollis
AAAACTCCACAAATCCAGAAAACTCCAAAGCTCCAAAAAGGAGCAAGGAGCTGACTTCACTGCCTGTTTTGCTTCTTCTCTTTCAAGCTTTTTCTCAACTCCAGCTATGCTCAGAGGCTGCTTGATAGGTCAGAAGCCTGCAGCCGCCTTTGGGTGCCCACCTTTCTTTCCATCACCCTGGTGCTCAGCCACAGGCTGGTGTTGGGTGCTCTCCTCACACACCTCCTGGCCTGTTGTGCATTGCAGGAGAGGGACAGTGCCTCCATCTCTCTGGCCAGCACACCAGGAGCTCCATCCCCACCTCAGCACACCTGCTGGATCCCTGGGCAGACCCAACCCCTCTTATCCCCCAGATGAAATCTCTGCACCCAAAAGGCAGCAGCCAGAAAAGGTAAACCTTTCTCCCTTCTGTAAAATCCCACCTGCTTGTAACGGTGTAAAATACACATTTATATATAACTATGGTTAACACATTGCTCTCCTGCACAGCTGGTCAAAGGATAGTGCCTTGCTCTGAGTATCACAAGAGCTACAAAGCTTTCTAGGCAAGGCCTCTGACTGTCAGACAGCATGCTGTGAATTAATGCTATGCAATGACTAGCTCAGTAACACTTCTGAGAAATATTTCTTATGGATTTTTCAAAAATTTTAATATGGATTAGGATGTACTTT
>NW_024531108.1:0-672 GCF_017590135.1 Pyrgilauda ruficollis
TTTCTGCCAGCAGGGAGTGAAGCCATATGTATCAAACTGGCCAGAATGGCTTTTAGCACAGCTGCAGCTTGCCCACAGGGTCTTGAAATACCATCTTTGAAATGCTACTCCCACAGGTACACAGTGGTGTCCTGATGTAAAAGATACCATACCTCAGAAGAGCAAGGTGTTTTTGCATTCCTAAACATTCCAGCATTAAATGTAATATTTAATTATTAAAGTTTTATGTGAGTTTGTACAGGAACATCAGAAAGACGTGAAAGTTCCAAGACAGGGATAGAATGTTGAATTTCGAAACCAGTTAAATAGCTTTTTATACAGAATCTGGAAAAGTATGCTAAATATGGGTGTCCTGTTGTCTTCATACATCTTTGTGTTCTACTAATATCCCTGTGTATTTTAAAAAGACAGTCAGTCTTGCATTCCCCAAATGGAATGCCTATCTCCAAGGTACTGCAAGGAAATGACAGACCTTCAGTCCAGTGCACAGCACCCTTCGCTGCTTGGCACTCCAGATAAAGAACTACAGATAAGTACTTATCTGCTTTGTAGCAGCAGTCAGAATGCTGATTTTCTTCAAGAATATAATACAGCTAAGTATGTACCTTAGGAACTAGACATATTTGCAATTTGTTTTCTAACATCAACTTCAAAACCAGTAAAAAAAAAAAA
>NW_024531109.1:0-672 GCF_017590135.1 Pyrgilauda ruficollis
GACAATGACAAGGTGGAGGGACAGGGACAGGACAAGGACAGAGATGGGGACAGGGACAATGACAAGGTGAAGGGACAGGGATGGGGATAGGGTCAGGACGGGGGCAGGGGTCAGGATGGAGTTGGGGACATGGGCAGGGACAGGAGGGGGACAGGGCTGTGACAAGGACACAGCTGGGGACAGGGGTGGTGACAGCAACAGTCTCAAGGTGGTGACAAGGACAGGGATGGGTGGGGACAGCACGGGGACATGGCTGGGGACAGGACCAGGTGTGCTGGGGAGGTGGCTCGCAGCCTGAGTGCCACCCCCATGTCCCCTGTCCCTGTCCCCTGTCCCCGTGGCTGTCCCCTGTCCCTGTCTGTCCCCTGTCCCCTTGGCTGTCCCATGTCCCTTTCCCCTGTCCCTGTCCCCTGTCCCTGTCCCTGTCCCCGTGGCTGTCCCCAGGTGTCCCACAAGGCCCAGGAGTGTTTCGCCTTCAAGGCCCACCAGAGGTTCCAGGTGGGGCTGATCCAGCCCGCGGCCGTCAGCGTCTACAGCTACTACAGGATCGGTGTGGCACTGTCCCCTCCCTGTCCCCTCTGTCCCCTCTGTCCCCCCTGTCCCTGTCCCTGTTGTTGTTCCCATCCCTGTCCCTGTCCCTGTTGTTCCCATCCCTGTCCCCCTGTCCCTGTC
>NW_024531110.1:0-672 GCF_017590135.1 Pyrgilauda ruficollis
TATTATGGAAATTTCCGGTGATGCATAGTAATGTTGGATTTTCAATTTTTAAAAGTGGTTACATTCCTAATTGGTGAACAAAAAGGACCAATTTATCCCTTGCTGTGAGAAACATTTTTCTTATATATTATTCTCATGAAGCCTCTAATTCAGCCAAACACATTATGTAAATGGAACCTATGAAACACTTTCTAAAATATATATCAGGTTTACATTACTAGCCTGTTGTGTTAGATTGAGGAAGGGACCTTGTTACACTATGGCAATTTTTTTTAACTTTCATAATACTCCTTTCTAAAATAAATTGCATTTGTTACAAGCAAGGCTTCTATCAATAACTCTTGGGTGTATCCTAAATGAGTATTCACCAACTTCACCTGAGCATTGTGATCATAATCTCTACATCTTCATCTTTACTGATCTCAGGAACAAGATTTTTATGCCCTGTTTAAACTAGAATTGCATTCTTTTGATACAAAATCTGCAAATGTTGGACTGCAGCAATTGTTCCAATGCCAAATGAATTTGGATCAATCTGCCTTGCATACAGATTGAGTTTTTCAAAGCCTTATGACACAGATAGCCAGGGCTGAAAAATTAGCGGGCAGTGTAAGAGCTGTGAAAGCTAAGCTTGTTTTTTCTGACACAGTCAGAACCCAGATTTATATCTCT
>NW_024531111.1:0-13075 GCF_017590135.1 Pyrgilauda ruficollis
CAGATTGTTGAAAATTGATGACCACAGGAAAGTCATTCTAGGAAAAGTAGAAGATATCAGAAAAACAATATTAAAACCTAGCTGGTGGAGTAATGTATTAGAGATGAGATGATAAAAGAAATTAAGATTTTTCCTTTTATGTGTTACAACTGTTTTGATATTTCTTCCTTGTGCAATCCCCTTGTTTTATTTTGCCAGCATAGTCTAGAAGATGCAAGTAAACAAGAAATATTGCTCAAGCCAAATGATTTACAAAGAATAAGAGGGGGGATTTTGAAAAATGCATATTTTATGATTGGCTTTTTGCAAATATTAAAATGAATATTGTATGTGTTATGTTAGAAAGTTATGCTGTATTAATTTTCTCAAGTAGTGTGTTAAATATAGTTTTAGGTTATAACATAATGTTAAAATAGAAACTATGCTATGTAAGATACTTTTTTTAAGAAAGAAAGGACTCGCAGCAAGATAGCAGCCACAAGACACCTAAATCTTTCAGAGAAAGAGAATTTATTGCTCTTTTATTAGGAGAAACTAACTTCTTCCCGCCATGAAGGCACCGTTAGGATTCAGAGGAAGAAGTTGTGATATATAAGTAATTCGTGCTGTTTAGAATATAAAATAAATATATGTTATAGTGTTTAGAAAGAATATACAAAGATGATTTAAACTCGCATGCGGGGTCTGAGGAATGCTACATACTATGGAAGAACCGCATATCATTACAAAATTGCAGCCCACATCAAGAAAGGATCTAATTTACAATCAAAAGAACTTAGCCGGGGTGGAGACCAACTGCACCTGAACGATCATCACTGGGCAAACGCTGCGATCAAGATAGTAGGAGCTATTGGAAGAATTGCATTCAAATGTCAAGTTCCTGTAACCTCACAGCCAGCCATCACTGCCTGTCAGGAGCTACATTGTCAAACACAACCCGGATGAAGAAGACAACATGAATATGCTTGACCAGTGCTCATCGCTGGCCAGGAACTGTATTCTCCAGTCCAGCTTGAAGAAAAGAAACAACATGAATATGATTGAGTATGAAAAGAACAAGAGAGACTCTGCCTCGGGCCACAAAAATAGTATAAAAACAGACTGTACCAGACCGCATTTGTGCACACATGGGGTCCGATGCAATAGAGGTCAGATCATGGTTCACCCAATGTCGAATCCCAGGGTCGATGCTGTCCTTTTTTTGTGTAGCTTTCGAGACTGTATATTGGTCGCGCAATAAATTATATTTTTAAATTTTTATTAAATTGGCTTAATTGATTTTTTACCAATACCAAAGCTCACAATGACCAGACAAAATCCTCTGTTTGAATGGAATTTATGCATCATGTATGAGGCTATTGTTTTTAAGGGTTAATCCTCTGTTAACGGGTGTCCTTTTTCGGGTGTATTTTGGCCAGAAAAAGGTACCCGGACATCCGTAACTCTTTGTTTTTATTGTCCCATATTGTCCTAATCTCAGTTGTTCAAATTTTATATTACTATTGTTATAACCATTTTATTACTATTAAACTTTTAAAATTTTTAAAAACAAGTGATTGGCGTTTTTCACAACCGTGTTCTTTGGCTGTTGGCCAGGAGCACCCCAGAGCTGGAAATACTGTCCTTCTTTTATCCTATTATTATTAAACTTGTAAAAATTCTAAGGAGTAAACTGTTTTTCACACTAACTTGCATTCCCAACTCAGTCATCAAATCCCATCCTAGCAAATCACAATCACAACTAGGAACAGAAACTCATGCCTTTCAAACCCATCTCACACACTCACCAATAGTGGTTGAATAAAGCACACAGGCTCATCTTTGCCACTTACTCCCTGAATTATCAAAAGAATCCCCTTTCGTAAGGGCTCCAGTGTGGTGAGCCCCCGGTACATTAGAAGATCCTGACACCCTTAACAATCCATTTCTAATGTTCTCCTTTTGTTTTTTTACAAATGGCACATTGATTCCTTCCCAATCGAGGTTGTAAAAACTGCTATTATCCTTGTCTGTACCTTTACCTTTTCCTCATCCTTTCTTTCATATACCTGATGTGCCTTTCTAACCAGCGCTTGCAAGGGCTCACTGCCACCTCTCCAGCCCCTGCTCCTGCTGCGTGTGAGCTCTCACTCTTCCACAAGCTCTGCAAAATCATTCGCCTCCCTGGTGATCCAAACAAAATCCCTTCTTATATAGGGCCAGGCTTTGGTGACACATTGTATCTTAAATCAAAGCCGGTCCCTGTATCTTACACTGTACACCAAAGCCGGTCCCTGTCCTGCCGGACTGTCCAGACGCACACCCCCCCCAGCAAACCCGTCCAGGTCCCCGGGCGCTCTCCCAGCACCACATGCTCTGCAAAGCACCAGATGCTGGCGCAGCTCAGGGAGGGCACAGCTGGCAGCGTCACAGGGACGGGCAAGCAGACGGGACGTCCCAGAACCTCATGGGGGCCGGGGGCCACTGCAGCCCCTGCCCCGGGGGGGGGGGTGGCAGCATTGGGCACCGCCTGACACTGAGCCCATGGCTGCCCCACAGCCCCAGCTTGGTCGTGCACCTCCCCACTGGTCCCCAGCCCGTGCCACCGGTCCTGCTCTCTCGCACCTGGCCTCAGCACTCCTCACCATAGAGAAATCCTCTCAAGTCCTGAGTAGTAAGTGGTCAACCCCAAATCCTCCACCCTGGCTTCATAATGACCAGGGGAGGGGTGGGGGTGTAGGAGCAGTACCTCCCTGTTTTCCATATCCTGGAAGCTGGGAGTACATAAGACTTGCAGCCGGCCCTTTATTAGACTGGAGACTATGAAGATAAGGCAGAGAACATACCAGTTCTCACTGTTTCTCTTTCCTTATCATACAGTGTCCCGTTGCTATTTGCCTTAACCATATTCCTCCACACTCCTCTTCAGCCAATCCTTTTCCAAGATTCCTTCTCGACTGCCCTTATTGACCGTTCTGGGCGTCCATGTCCTTAACTGCCTCTGGGAGAATGTGCAAAACATCTCAACATTCTCCCAAAGGACCCTTTGAAAGTATTTTGGGATTGTCATCCCTATAGTTGAGACCTTTTCTCAACTTTCCTTTACTGCCCCTCCAGGCATCCTGCCATGTTTTACTCCCCGGTGAGATTTCCAGTGGTCCTTTCCTGTGGACTCTTCATGAAGCCCCCTGGTCTGCCTCTCGTCTGTCTCCTGGACTGTCTCGGGTACCCAATCAATCGCCCAGTGCCGGCCAGTGTCAAAGGGAGCTGGTCACCGAAACTGGGTGAGGCGCGCCTCCAGCTCCTCTTGCCGTGTGCTAGCCCTAGATGGTGGAAGGATCCCAGAAGAGCTCCCATCTTGTGTGGAAAATCACACTATGAAAAAGCAGTATCCATAAAGGAGACAGAGGAGCCCTGCAACTTTATTCAAATAAAGAGAGAGAGTCCACTGGGGCACATGTCTGCAGGGTTTTCCCTCTTGAGGTTTTGGAGGACACTGCCTCCATTATCCTAAACTCCTGGCAGCATGTTGCCCTCTTCCTTTCCCCATTAACTGAGGTACTAGGAAACCTACCCGAACCGCCTACCACATATCCCCCCTTGAACCTGTCATTTTACCCCAAACATCAGAAGTTCAGGCTTGTGCAGACCCACTTGGCTGTTTCAGGAGCCAAGCTGTCTGGGCTCTGTAACAAACCTGCTGCTTGAAGTTAGTAGAGACATTAAGACCTGTTTCAAAGATGTTAACACCCATACCCTCACCCATCCTTGTGTGGAAAATCACACTATGAAAAAGCAGTATCCATAAAGGAGACAGAGGAGCCCTGCAACTTTATTCAAATAAAGAGAGAGAGTCCACTGGGGCACATGTCTGCAGGGTTTTCCCTCTTGAGGTTTTGGAGGACACTGCCTCCATTATCCTAAACTCCTGGCAGCATGTTGCCCTCTTCCTTTCCCCATTAACTGAGGTACTAGGAAACCTACCCGAACCGCCTACCACATATCCCCCCTTGAACCTGTCATTTTACCCCAAACATCAGAAGTTCAGGCTTGTGCAGACCCACTTGGCTGTTTCAGGAGCCAAGCTGTCTGGGCTCTGTAACAAACCTGCTGCTTGAAGTTAGTAGAGACATTAAGACCTGTTTCAAAGATGTTAACACCCATACCCTCACCCATCAAATTTTTTGTAAAGACATTAGCACACATCTTCCCTATCATTACCATAACTGTTTTTGGGTCCCAAAGTGATGGAACTTTGTCACCACCTGCTGTTATCCATAGTTTTTCAAATTCTCTCTAAATTTCCTCTTCCCTCATAATTACTCTCATTGTTTCTTCTGAAGACTGTGTGATCCTGTACAGTCTTCAAGCTTGTATACTGGGGATTAGTCCTGACAGTCTGGTAATACCTAGGCCACCATCTCTTGTGCTGGAATAAAGGATGGCATCAGATATACTTGAAGGTAAATGCAATCAGTTCTTGATGGCAAATCTAATTGCCAAATCAAGACTCAAAGTCCATGGCTTTCACACCAGCCTGGTCTGCCAAATAGATCAATCTGGGGATAGTATATCCTTTCAAGATGTCTACCTTCTGAAATGGTTTTAAAAGAGCCTTTTCAATCTGATGTAGCCAATCTTCCAGTTTTCACAGTAAGTCTGTTTTTGATATTCCAACCCATGGATCAATGCAAAATCCCAGGTATTTCTCAGTTATCAGGATCAGTCATATTGAGGGGCAGGCCATTAATTGTCCCTGGTGGACAGTCACTGATGGTATATGAGTCCTTGATAGGCTTGATATAGAAGTCATAGCACTTCTCCCCTTGCATCCTGAGGCCTGTAAGATCACAAAAAGCATTTAAGATTTCAATATTTCTCTTTATTCTCTCCCATGATCCACTTAACAAAACAAGGTCATCTGGAAAAGTCATAAATGTTAAATTTTTCTCACAACATTGGTAACCATATCCCTCCTCTCCAAGCTTCCACAGCAGAGGGTTCACAGCTAGGTTAAATAGGATCTGAGACATTGAATCACTGATTCCCAATCCAAATCCTAATAGGATCCGACTGCTCATCCTTCAGGTTGATATACATCTTGATGTTACCATATATGCTTGCAATCAGAGCAATAATATGATGGTCCACACCCTTTTGCCATGTCTGGGATGATACCAGAGAGCAACCAAAGATGGAACAGTTCCATTAACTGGAACTGGATCTATTTTAATAAGATCCCTCAAATTAAGATTTCTTTCACTGTGACCACGGCTTGGAATGCCAAGTTGTCCATTTGGCCAACTGATCAAAAAACACCAAGGCCCTTGAATGTTTCGGGTAATTCCCATCTCAACTTGAACACCATGTGCACCTTGTCAAGAGGGATACTCCATCTCAGGGATTCCACCACATCCAGGATATTGTTGGCACAGCCAGATGATAGGGAGGAAGCAACCTATAACACCGTCTCTGGGCAGAAGTCAACTCAATTACCATGAAGGCATTCCAGCAGGACCACAAGGAGGTGTGACATCTGCAGCTCTGCCCAGCTAGTAACTATGGTCGTGTCTTAAGTCATAGTTCCTCCGGCCAGAAAGGTTTGCCACACATCTCCCAAATCCTGATGGCTTGACATAGTGGACGGCAATACTATTTCTCTCAATCTAGAAAGTGAGCAGAGCCAGAGAAATGCTTTACCTTAGTAAAGAAAGGGTCCTTCTCCCTCACCCCCCCTCCAAAAAAAAAAAAAAAGCAAGCAAACATCGCCCTAAGCAGCACCACTGCCCTCGTCCGGCGGCAGAGAAAACAGAGCTCCCCACCTCATCGAGTTACGAAGGCGAAACCCACCGCTAGCTCCACAGAAACGACGAAGTCGAGATGGCGGCCACCCGGCGACAAGAGAGAACCGCTGTAGTGGACTGCGTCTCCAAGAGCCAATTGTAGCCAGCCTTACTGCTGAAAGAAAGAAGACTACAACTCCCGGCAGCCGCCGCGCGGCCCGGCTAGGGGACCTGGGAAGGACGGCGAGGGGCGGAGCTAATAAATAGTGGCACTTAGCACTCGCCTTGTGTAAGATGGTGGTGGCTGCTGCGCTCTAAGTGGAGTGCGTGGCAGGCAGACGCGTACTTGTGTCTCCTCGCCGCCTCTGTGTTGTGGTTTTAGCCGCGGGTAGGGGCTGTGGAGCAACAGTGAGAGGGAAAGCCAGGCTTGCGTGCCTCGGCGCCGGCCGGTTGCTGGTGGTACTACTCAAGAGCCCGCTGCTCTCGTCCCTTCAGCAGGAGGAAGCTGAGGCTGCTGTGGGCGGGGCTCGCTCGGTTCTTCCCTGCTCGGCTATGTCGGACAATCAGAGTTGGAATTCCTCTGGTTCCGAAGACGATCCCGAGACAGAGCTCGGGCTGCCTGTTGAGCTCTGTGGGGTACTCAGCAAGGTAAGCTGCCTTTCCTCCTCCCCGCAGCCTGTGCCTGACGGCCTCTCGCTTCCCTTTTCCGCGTCGCACTACAGTCCCCCTCCTACAGCTTGGCCCTAACCCTAATTCTGAAGCTGGCTGAGGGCTGTCAGCCCCGGCTGCCTGTTTCCTCCCCACCCCGCTATTCCGGAGGATCAGGCTAAGGCTCCTGCATCCCCCAGCGCCGGTGGAGGGGCCTGGTGGGGGCGTGGAAGGCGCCGTCATGGCCGATGCAGCCGCCACCTGATGGCGTGGAGCCTGCTAGGCAGCCGCTCCGGCGTCCGGCACAACCCCCCCGCACCCCCTCCCTCAGCCGGAGGCACCACCACATCCCCCCTGGATCGGGAGAGGAGGAGGCGGCTCACGTCCTTATACTCGCATCTGCTTAGTGCCTGTCCGTCCTTCCCCCACCCCTCGCAACCTTCGAGAGGTGGCATGAGGGAGCAGTTTCTTGAGGAAGAGCCGCGGGTGCGGCTTCAGCCGCGGCTGGGGGAGGGGTTGGCGGCTGGCTGTCCCTGCTGCCCCCGTATCGAGCATGCTGGCTGGCGTAAGCTTCTGGAAAGAGGCCCGCGAGGGGGCAGCCAGGTACGTGCGGGGAGGTGTTTCCCCCACTCCGTAAGCTTCTGGCCGAAGCTGACATCAGACCTGGGTGTGGTCTGGAGCCGCGACATCACACATCCCTGCTCGGGAGCTTCCTAAAGGCAGGTGCTGCTCGTGGTCACTTCCCAGAAGCAGGCCCCAGCACGAATGGCACAATCTTTGGTCCAACTATCAAAACAGGGCGATAAAATACCCCTGCAGTGGGAGATACAGGAGGTGGGGAGGAGTGGAAGAAAAATTACACTGAAGTTTATTTCCCCCTTTTAAAAATAAGCATCACTTTTTGCTCTTATATCACTGGAAGTTAAATGACTTGCAAATATGTGTTGAATGATATTGGGAAACTTAAGGAGTGTTTTAAAACTGAATATTGAATTACTAAGTTTGAAAGCAATTTTTTTTTTAAACAGAAAATACTTTCAGAATAATGTTGAAATATTTTTAGAATTAAAGCACTATGTTTTGAATTTCTTTCCTATGCAATAAGGCCAGACACAGACCTGTGTAGAAGGCACATATCATGGAGTACTGAAATTATAAGTAGGCCCTGGATGCTGAGAGGAGCTGTGATGGGGCTAGTACTCTTTTTTTGTGAGGGACTCTGTGGACTCCTTCAGTCTTGAAAATGTTTCTAAGCCTAGAGATGGGAGGAACAGCTAGGAGGAAAGAAGGCCCTTGGCTCTCATCTGTAAAATCTTATAATCTAATAAGTCCTAGTGCTGTATTTTACTGGTGTAGCAGGTGAAGTCATGGCTTCTTCTGACATTCTGTAGCTTACATACATGCAAACATTTCTGGATTATTGTGCTGAGTGTAGCTGATGCTGCCTTTTCTGTGAGAACATAGAATGGAATATGAATAGCTGAATATGGTGAAACCTGTTGCAGTGAATATGCTTGAGGGACATTTACTTTTTACTAGTTGACACTTCAGCAATACCTGAGACAAGCCAAATAAAATCAAATGGTAGCATACCAAGCTTTCTACTAAAGAAATATTTACTTTTAATAACTTAATGTGTATAATTACTGTTTAAATAAATAAAAGTAGGCTACAGTTCTCTGTGTATGTACTACTGTTTCAGTTCTGCCCTTTGGTAAAGAGCAAAGCTTTGGAGGAAATGGAATAATTTGGTAAGAGAATCTTATTACAAGTTGTGAGACTGGAAGCATTGCTGGCTCTAAACATTTTGGGTGCATGTGTGTGGCAAGGGGCAGGTTGGGCCTTGCCTTTTGTGAGGCAATGCACTGTCCTGTACACCCCACTCCCCTGGGCCTGTATTCCAGCCCTGCAGTGGCTGCCAATCACTGGCACGCTGGAAGCAATGCCCCACACCCCACCCCTGGAGCCCCAGTCTAGCTCCAGAGGGCCAGATGACCAGAAGGACCCAGGAAAGCCAAAGGGTATTTAACCCAGAACATGAGGCGAGCACATCTTGACCCTACCTCCTCTTGGAATTTCTATCAGATGAACACTGCTGGAACTAGGATTGGTAGTTATATTTGTTCCTTTCTATATCTCTTCTGTTTTATTTTAATTACTTCTTCTCAGAGTTTTGAGTAACTTAAAATCAGACAGGTTTGGAGTTTGCTAAGTTTATGCTTTGTGGAATGTTTTATGTCGAATGCTGCTTTAAACTTTTGCCAAAGTTCTCTGATTTTCTGAAGTTGCCAGTAAAGTTTCTCTTGTTGTTTTGACCTCTTGAGAACATCTTGTCGGTATTTCTCCCTTGCATCTAACTCAGAGTATATGAAAAACTGTAAGCCCTTTTAACAGTCTGAGCAAGTTTTCTGGGGCCTCACAGAAGTGTATCCTACTGGTCTCTAAAACTTTCAGAACTCCAGTGTGTTGGGTTTTTTTCCTATTGTATATCCTGCGTACAATTTTATGGTGAATATAAAGAAGGAACTTCGATGTGGAAGTGTCTTTCCTGAAGCCTGAGAAATATCAGCCAAAGTATTTTTAATTGTTGGTTTTTTATTAGCTGATCTTTGAATTTTTTTTTCCAGTGGACAAATTACATTCATGGGTGGCAGGATCGATGGGTAATTCTGAAAAGCAACACACTCAGTTACTACAAGTCTGAAGATGAAACGGAATATGGCTGTAGAGGCTCTATCTGTTTGAGCAAGGCTGTGATTACAGTAAGTGCTATTTCAGTACTGAGATGTTTTTGGGGGTTACATATTTGTAGACTAATGTCTGGTGAAAGTAAACATGGGTATGGCAAATAAATTCTTGTAGGTTGTTCAATATTAAGGTTAGTTATATTAGTGCAACACTGTGGAGCCAGGGAAAGAAGTTACTAATAAGAAAACAAGCTGGTTTTATCTGCGATGGCAATATGCAGCTCTTCATATCTGTTATCTTGGAGGTTTCTGTGGGTAGGGATAGAGTTTGCTTCTGGAGGAGGTGGAGTTTTCCCAAGGGTCAGGCTAAGGCCCTGGACCAACTTTGCAAAGGCAGCAGCATCCATCACAGTCTTTACACTTCGCATTAGAACGGGAGGGTAGTATTTCTTTGACTGTACTTTCTGAACATAACTCTGTACAAAAATTGTTAAAGAAAATGTTGTGCTATGTATTTCCTTCTCTAAAGTGGGGTGCTGTTTCTGCCTAATGTTAAAAGATCCGGCATTATGCTAGTAAGAATAAAGAGCTTACGTATAAGTGAACTCTTATAAAAATGAACTTGCCTTAGAAGATAAAGAAGAAAAATATTTTTGTAGCTTTCAGAGTTATATATATTAATGATGACTAATGCTTGCCAAAAAGCATGCTTTTCTGTGTTACTGTTAAATAGCCAGGTATTTGACTGGGGGAAGGGGGGAAAGCTGGACTTGTGTAGCACATAACTTCCTAGAGCAGTAGTGTTAAATCTTAGTATTTATGTTCTTATTCCACCAAATGTTTTGCTTTCAAACTGAATTGAGGATGACAAATAAGAAGTTCCCTTTACTAATATTCAGCTTAAAAATAGTGTGGTTTTTTTTTTTTTAAAACACAGTTGGATTTGGAAAAAAAAGACTGAACTGATTGCATCAACTTTATGTATTTTGGTAAAAAGATTGTGAAGAAAATACAGATTTTTACATTTAGATGTCTGACAGGTATTGTAGCAATCTGAAAATTAAAATAGATTGCCTGATTTCTTTCAAAGCTCTTTTTAAAGCTGCTTAAACTTTTAAACTTGCTCAAAATTTTATTTTTTTCCGGAATTTATGGTGCACAGCAGCAGCATCTAGAAGTGCTTATTTAAGTGTACTTCTGGTAGTCTGTAGAGGTACCAGATTCTGATCAGGACTTTCAAAAAGGTGTTTTATTCACTAGTAAGAGGCATAACATGCCAACCAGGCAGAGACAGGAAGGTGGTGTCAGGGAGGTAGGCCAAGAGATGTCTGGAAATGTGCTGTAGAGTACATCTCAGCAGCTTGAATTCCAGTTCTGGTGGTGGAGAATATAGTAACACTGATATTGTTTTGGGAATGTTTTGGTATATTGTGCTTTGGGAAGGGAAGTTGGTGAGCTCCTTTTCTTATGATTAGGAAGTGTGTAACACAAACTTCTTGCAGATAGTGTTTTTCCTCTCTTCTATCTGGCACTTGTTGCATTTGGTAACTTGGTGTTGAATTGTTGACTCACCCCCTTTCCCCCCAGTTCTGGAGCTTCTTAAGTATACTGAGAAAGAATAAAAAATATTTCTCAAAATTATTCTGATATTTTAGTTGTTTCATTTTCATTCAGAATCATGTTTGGTGACTGTTATTTGATAGTTTAATTTCTTGTAGTTTAAATGGCACATCTAAAACCTGGTAAACTGCTGTTAATTATTTCTAGTTGCAGTTAGTAATTGCTATGTAAGTATTAAAGGTTCAGGAATGCTATTAGGTCATGTGTCTCTAGGATACAGAAATTTACTTTTTCAGCATGAATGCTTCTGGTTTGATACTTTGGTTGCAAATTAAAAATTTTTAAAGCCTGTTTTCTATAATAGAAAATGAATTATAATTGTTTAATCTTCCTGTAGTAGATAGTTAATCTTTATTTTCATGTCCTTGTAATATCTTAAGCTTACTAACATGTATCTAAATGCATAGGAGAATACCAGTAGTTGATAAAATGTGTAGATAATAATGAAAAGCTATTTTTGTTATCAGTGGAACTTATTTGTTACTGTATGTTTTGTGATGACTTTGGTAGAGAAGTTGGGTTTCTTACTGACTTCATGTTTAGTAGCACTGATCTGATGTAATTTGGATCCTCATCTTGAATATTTGTTGACAGTCTTTCACTATACTGTAAGTATAGTTTTCCTTGTTCTCACTAATCCAGTCAGGCATAGTAACTACCTATCTCCTAACCTTCTGTATTGCAGGAAATTTTCCTTAAGTACAAAGCGGGGTATGAGTTGTATGAAATGGTGTTAATGACTGTAATGTTTCCTTGTAGGAGAGGGAGGGGACTGGATTCTCACCAAGTCTTCTTTTAGGTGCTCAGATTAGGTATGCCCATTTGTCTGATGGGAGATGTAATGATTTTCTGTGTGTAATTAATGCTACTAGTAGTATAGAATGTCCATGTTTCATTGATGTATAAGCATAAATTTGGAAAACTGCTCTCATTGTGTAGTCTTACTGTACTTTCAGCAATGAAGATAAGCATTATGATAAATCATAAAATTAGGAGACGTGAATGCTGCATTTGGAAATCCACAGATTCCTGTGACAATAGTCTTTAATTGAATGGAAAATGTGGGGTCTGGTTGGACTATATTAACCACTGTAACCAAGAAGCTGATTTCTCTGGAATAGAGGACTAAAGGATTGTAACACGCCAGAACATCTAAATGTAAGGGGGTAAACTGAGGTTCCTTTACTTTGGGTCGATACACAGAAGAAATACCAACCAGATAGTCTCAAGAGGTCAAAATTACACAAAAGTTTACAGGTAAAATATAGAAATCAAGGAAGTTTGGCAAAAGATTTAATACAACATCCAATTAAACATAAAACACTTAGCACAGCATTAACTTAGCCCATTTAACTTAGCAACTTTTAAACTGTTTAATGTTACATTACCACGAAAAGAGAATTAGAAGAAGAGAGACAAAAAAGATATAGAAAAACACACATCTAGCTACCAACTCCTGGGTTCCAGTGTGGATTCCAAGAGGAGGCAGGGTCAGGTACATGGTCACGTCATGGTCAGCCTTTTAAATCCCCAGGGCCTCCATGGACCCTCCTCTCAGGTGGGACTTCTGGTCACTCAGCCTCTCAGGAGCTGGGTTAGGGCAGAGTGTAGCACTGCCCTAGTGTACTCTGATTGACAGACATTGTGAGACTGGGGTGCTGGTTCTATGCCTGGGGAGTGGAGCATTTCACTGCCTTGCCAAAGCAAGGTCTGACCTGTCCCTTCCATCACACACACATACATCCCAAAATGTCTCGAGACATCAGTTTTTTCCAGTCTCTGACAAGGATGAATATTCTATACTCGCTGGATTACATTAAATAATGAACTCTCAAGAACTAGCCATGTGAATTAACTTCTGAAAGAAGGCAGTGAAAGTCCATATATTATGCTGTGTTGTGTTTTACATTATCTGGCTAAAAGCCTCAAAGGTGTTTAATCAGTTTATAACAGAGAGGAGGCTTGAACTCAAGTTGAAAGTTCTGCTGTGATCAAGGGATGAGAAGGAATTATGGGTATTATTAAAAAGTTGATGTATGCACATATTCAAGTTTTGTTCTGTTAGTCTAGCTTGGACACACTAAATTACTGCTGCAGTTGGGTGAAAGGTTTTATTAAAAAAGCTAAGCTGTAAATCCATGCCCTGGGCAGAAGTACCATAGCAATAAATTTGTAATACTTGCATGTGGAAGTATTGCTTCCAATTGTCTGAGGTTGGAAAACTATGTTTTAGTATGAGAGCACTTAATTAAATAATTGGTTTCCTCTAACTTGATGAAGTACTTTCTCAGCCTTAATTGCTGCTAAAAAGATGACTTGAGTGAACGAAGATATATGTCTCCGTCTCTCTGGGTGCCT
>NW_024531112.1:0-672 GCF_017590135.1 Pyrgilauda ruficollis
TTTGGGGGGATTTTTTGGATTTTTTTTGTGCTATTTTTACCCTTTTTTCCCCCATTTTTTCCTGCAATTTCCCTGGAATTCTCATGGAACTTTCTGGAATTTCCCTGCCAGGTCCCCTCGCCGACGGCTCCTTCTGGGCCCCGGACCTCGACCGCAGCGACCTCAACGGTAACGGCAAATTTGGGGCATTTTGGGGAAATTTGGGGAGTTTTTGTGTCCAAAAATTCAAAAAAAATCGCTCAGGAATTGCCCTGAAAATTGTTGTTAAAGCACAAAAAAATTCCCAAAAAAATCCCAAAAAAAATCAGCAAAAAGCGGCCAAAAAATTCCAAAAAATCCAAAATATTCCCTGAAAATTCCGCTCAAAAATTCCCCAAAAATATCTAAAATTCCACCAAAATTCCCCAAAAATTCCCCAAAAAATCACCAAAAAATCCCAGAAAAACGCCCCAAAAAATCCAAAATATTCCTAAAAAATTCTGAAAAATTCCCCAAAAATATCTAAAATTCTGCCAAAATTTCCCTAAAAATTCCCCCCAAAAAATTGCCAAAAAATTCATAAAAAATCCAAAAAAAATCCGCAAAAAATGCCCCAAAAAATCCAAAATATTCCTAAAAAATTCTGAAAAATTCCCTAAAAAATATCCCCAAAAATCCAAAATATTCCCTAAA
>NW_024531113.1:0-672 GCF_017590135.1 Pyrgilauda ruficollis
GTCCTGCAATGGCCGGCAGCTCTTTGGTCTCTTTCATAATGACTGCGAGGAATTCAGGTCCTCGGCCAGGGAGCTGACGGTACCACTGGATCCAATCGGTGGTCTGGATTTTGGGATGTGAGCAGGTGATGTTGATGCCGGTGCCCTCGGTGGTCTCCAGGAATGGCTCCTGCTGCAGCTCCGCTCTGGCCATAGCCACTGCCACGGAGAAAAGAACAATGACAATTATTTCAAAGAAAATGCCATTAAGGGAGAGATGGGAAAGGATGAAAGATTAGTAGAAATTTGGATACATTTTACGACTAGATTACAGAGACTTTTTTTTTTTTTTTTTTTCTGAGAGTGTTTGGTGAGGATAGGAACCTATGAGGGCAGTTTTCAAGATAAATCAGAAGGAATAGTGAAAAACAGACAGGCTGAAAGGGATGGATGGATGGATGGATGGATGGATGGATGGATGGATGGATGGATGGAGAAAAGGAAGAAAAAATGCAATCTGGGAAGCAATGACTTCATGGAGAGAGGAAAATATGAGGGCACAGGAGGGGACGGAGGGTAAAGAAGAAACGAAAAAGAATAGGTGAGCAAGATCTTGGGCTGGGGCCGGTCTCACGTCGCCCGCTGACCCAGACGCCCCTCCATCGCCACCGCCACGCACCGATGAGCAGCGCG
>NW_024531114.1:0-672 GCF_017590135.1 Pyrgilauda ruficollis
TCCCAGAGGTGCTACCACTGTCACTGAAGGACTCAGCCTTGGCCAGTGCTGGGTCTGTGTTGGAACAGGCAGGCATTAGCTTCAAGCAACTTCTCAGAGAAGCCACCCCTACTACCAAATCCTTGCCACACAAATCCAACACCTCTACCCCAAAACACCCTGACCCTCAGAGTACAGTTCAAATGGAGGTGCATCATCCTATGTGATGCTACCTGAGCATCTAGGAGGTAAGACAGCATGCTCTGAAGGTGAATGCTGTTAGATAGGCGCCCTGCTAAAATCAGACTTTTCCCCTCTGCAAAAAGTGAGGACCGTAGGTGAAGAACTGTCACTCTAGTGACAAGATTTGATCTCCTAAGTATAAAAGTAACTTAATCTGCTTTGCTATGACCTTAATTGCTTCACCTTTGTTTTGAAGATGAAGAAAGAAGAAAAATTTGAAGAGTAAGAGACTCTTTTCCTTTCATGGACCTTTTAACCAAACTTTCCCTTGACATAATTATCAACTTTCACTTCATTGTACTTTTTTGAGAAGGTAAACACTCTTGTGAACCTGTCAATTCATCCATGTGTCTATTTTGACTATTGCAACTGATGAACAATTCCCTAAGTCTGTCTTTTTATTGAAGACAAATAATTTCTTTGTAATTGTTCCATCTTGATTTTTTGTTT
>NW_024531115.1:0-672 GCF_017590135.1 Pyrgilauda ruficollis
GGGTTCAAAACCTGGGGGTTCGAAATTCCCGGAGCAAAAAAGAACTAGCCCGACCTTCTCAAAATGGCGGCACGACCTTCCCAACATGGCGGAAAGGGCACTTCCGCCCAGGGCCCTTCCCAATATGGCCGCGCCGGTACTTTCTGCCACAATCCCTCCCCAATATGGCCGCGCCGGTACTTCCGCCCACTCCCTCCCACTTCCGGCGCGCTCCCGGCGTGCCCCGCTACTCTCGGCAAGATGGCGGACGTGCTGGATCTTCATGAGGCGGGCGGAGAGGATTTCGCTATGGACGAGGACGGGGACGGTGAGCGCGGGGCTGGAGCGATCCCGTCCGGCCCAGAGCGGCCCTGCCGACCGATCCGGTCGGGTCCCGGCTCAGCGGAGCCGCTCCCGCCGCCTCTGGCCGCGTCGGCCTCAGGGACAGCCCGGGCCCGGGGCGGGGGTTGCTGTCGTTCGCAGGGGGCTCCTGCTCGGTGCTGGGGGGGTCACTCCTGGCTCGGGGGTCACTCCCGGTATGGCACATGGGTCCTGCTGTCCGTTCCCGGCTCACGGGGTTATTCCTGGGGGTTTGGGGTCCCGTCCGGCCCGGGGGGATCATTCCCATCACGGGGAGACCGTCCTGGCTTGGCCGGGGGTGGCTCTGCCTGGACTGGGGGGTCCTGCCCAGCC
>NW_024531116.1:0-684 GCF_017590135.1 Pyrgilauda ruficollis
GCAGCGGCCCCGCACAGCCCCAGGGCCCGCGGCCGGGCTCTGCTGCGCTCGCTGCGGCGCGGCTGCCGGGCCGTCCTCGGCAGGGTGGCGGCTGTCATCCAGCAGCCGGGGACGCAGCGGCACCTGCACCGGGCCACGGGCTCAGCGACGGCAGCAGCGGCCCCCGCAGCAGGGGCACAGAGCCGGGCAGCTGCCCCGCGCAGCCCCTGCTGCGCCCCCGGCCCCTCGCCCGGCCAGCTGGAAGCTGTCGCTGGCCAGGGGACAGGGGCAGAGCTGGGGGCTGTCCTGCCAGCAGCAGAGATGGAGGAGCAGCCCTTCCCCAAGCTGGAGGAGCACTGCCTGCTCCAGAGACTGGCAGAGGACAGCAGCAGTCAGGAAAGCCAGAGCAATGAGGAAGAGAGGCCCCCCTGGCTCCTCACACCCAGAGCATGGGAAGAGCACTGGAAGCTTCACCTGTGCACAGAGGAACCCCACAGATCCCATCCCGAGATGACAAAGCCCGCAGGCCCGTACCCCTTAGAGCGCTGCCACACTCCCTGCCCCTCAATCGACCAGCTGCAAGAGCTGTGGCTGTGTGGAGCAAGGTCAGCACTAATGGCACTCTTTGAAGAGCTGGGGAACAAGGAGCGGAACTGGTCCCAGGTTTGCCAAGCCAGTAGTAGCGGGGAAGAGAGCCTGTCACAG
>NW_024531117.1:0-671 GCF_017590135.1 Pyrgilauda ruficollis
TCATTTTGCAGATTTCTCTGGCTGCCTGTGCCCATGGCCATACTTTTCTTTTATGCTGTATTGTTCTGCTTCCCTTCTTTTGTTTTCTTGCTGTCCTCCAGCAATTCTAATGTGTGCTGTTCCTTGATTTGGAGGTTACATCTGCTACCTGAGAAATTTTGGGATCGCAGGATCTGTACTATACTGAAAGATGAATTTGGAAGGTAACTGACCTACAGATTGATTGTTAAACACTGTTCAAAAGCTATACACACCATTTTAGGCCAATGTTAAAATAGTCAAGTGCCAATGGCTGTGGCTTTCCTTAGCCTCAGTCACTTATTTTAGTGCAGTTCAGAGGTACACCCAGTCTTCTACTGCTCATAACCCAGAGGTTTCTGAATGTAAAGACGTCACTGCAGTCTCAAATACCAGCACTTATTTATAGCATCTGTCTCAGCAGAGTTTCCTTTCTTCCCCACAATTATTTGAAGGCTGTAAGCCAACTTCAACACCCACAGAGAGCTAATTTAAATCAAGATTTAAATCACCAAGTAGGAAATCTTGGTTTTAATAATACATTTGATCTCTTTTTGCAGTAGTAAGTTATGCTAGATATTTTTTTGAAATAAAAGTTAGCTTTCATGGGTTGGTAACCATTAGAACACCTAAAGGGGGCCTACAAGAAAGCT
>NW_024531118.1:0-671 GCF_017590135.1 Pyrgilauda ruficollis
CACCGGAACTTCCGGTAGAGACAGGAAATGGAGCTGGAAGTAGATGGGAGGGGCCTGGGCAACATGGCCGGTGTCACTTCCTCTGATGGCGTCGCTGCAACTTCCGTTAGAAACAGGAAGTGAACCGGAAGTAGGTGGGAGGGGCCTGGGGAACATGGCTGCCATCACTTCCTGTCATGGCGTCGCCGGAACTTCTGGTAGAACCAGGAGGTGGAGCCGGAAGTGGGCGGGAATGGGGAGTGGGCAGCATGGCCGACGTCACTGCCGGTGATGGTGTCACCGGAACTTCCTTTAGAAACAGGAAGTGGAGCTGGAAGTGGGTAGGAATGGGGAGTGGGCAACATGGCTGGCGTCACTTCCTGTCATGGTGTCGCCGGAACTTCTGGTAGAAGCAGGAAGTGGAGCCGGAAGTAGGTGGGAGGGGCCTGAGCAACATGTCCGCCATCACTTCCTGTGATGGTGCCACCGGAGCTTCCGGTAGAAACAGGAAGTGGAGCCGGAAGTGGGGTGGAATGGTGGGAACGGGGTGGGAGGGGCCTGGGCCACACTGCTGATGTCACTTCCTGTGAAACCAGGAAGTGAACCGGAAGTGACGCAGGAATTTGGGGGTTCCTGGGGGGATTTTTGGGGATTGTTTTGGGGTCATTTTTGGGGGGTATTTTTGGGTTATT
>NW_024531119.1:0-674 GCF_017590135.1 Pyrgilauda ruficollis
TTTTTTTTTTTTTTTGTGTATTGTAAATCTGTTTAACATAAGGCACAGGTTATGTGTTTAATACCATTGTATTATCATTTATTTAATACTATTCTGCTTTCATGAGCATGATAGAATGAAGCCTAACTTTTGAGGTGGTAGAGGAACATTTCAATTGTGTTGACTTTCATTTTCCAATGATCTAGAGGAGTTTCCTTCCATTCCTTGCATAAATGTTGTGTCTTTCATTTCTTGTAGCTGACTGCAAAGCCTCTGAGGTGAAGCGGTTCATAGCTGAGTACCTGGAGAAGGTCCTGGAGCCCTCTGGCTGGCAGGCCATCTGGCGCACTAATGTGTTTGAGGTCCTCGTTGGGGTGAGTGGGTCCCTGCTGCTCAGGCATTTGTCTCCACTTAACATAATTTACCTCTCTAACAGACTTTTCTAAGTCTCTCTATGTCCAGGTCATATGTCTGTGTTGCAAACCTTGGATGTTCAAACTTGCAGTTCCATCACATGGTTGAGGAGGGAAAAACTTTGCGGCCCCTTGGCTCTTTTCTGCCCCGTTAGTAACAAAATGGCTTTCACTGGCCCAGACTATCTCTTTGGATTGTTTGTATCCTGTGGGCACTTTGAAAAATGAGCCTTAAAGGAGTTCCAAAGGGCTGTGAAGTATTGATTTGTTTGAGTCTGAGGA
>NW_024531120.1:0-671 GCF_017590135.1 Pyrgilauda ruficollis
ATATATATATAATATATAATAAATAATATAATTAATATAATAAATAATATAATAAATAAATAAAGGTCTCCCAGCCACAGCATGAATGGGTTATAGATGTTCAACAGGCAGGAGAAACATGGGGAAGTCTAAAGGAAGGAAAGAATGTGACTCTGGGAGACAAGACAGAAGGTTCTGGGGGGTTTGGGGCTGTGCTTTGGCTTCACCCCCTCCTCACAAGAGACTGGGGGAGGCTGCAGGAAGGGCAGGGAGGGGTGGATTCCTTACTCCAGGAAGCTGGTGATGTAATCCCTGCTGCAGGTGGACCACACGAAGGGGTTGGTCTTCATGGTGATGTGAGCAGCCATCAGCTTGGCCGTCTCCTGCCCCCGCGAGCCGCAGCTGTTGCCGACCCCGTCGTGGTTCATGCCAAACCTGGAGAGCACCACAGCACACAGGCTTGGGGAAAATGACTTCCTCCTTCATTTGTTAAAAAAGTTACTCAAACGAATCTTTTGTACAATTTAACAGCAGCTCTAAAGTATGTTCAAACTGTTTTAATTAAAGAAAGTGAATTTTTTCAATTGTTTAAATTCCTTGTGTTAGATTATTAATGCATCTTATGACTGATAATCTGATGACAAACTTAGCTTCCTTTATGAAACAGATGTTTCTCAATAAGGAAATAAAGA
>NW_024531121.1:0-671 GCF_017590135.1 Pyrgilauda ruficollis
GCCTGACTGCAGCGAGGGTGTGAAGTGTGCTCCAAAGGCACAGAAGGACAGGAGCTCAGCTGCTTTGAGCAGATGGCTGGCTAACATTTGCCGCGGAGCCGCAGGTCCCCAGCAGAGCCTTTCTGTCACCATTTACCCCGCGATGCTAGCTCGGGCGAGCTCAGCGCTGGGACCGGGCTCGGCCCCGCCCGGCCCTGCAGCTCACATGGAGCCATAAATAAGCAATAGGCAGAGATAAGTGTCTGATTTATTGGGGAGGTAAAGGCAAAGACAAGCGGCAGCAAGGTCACATCCACGGTTAAGCACATCCCCGACACAGCTCGCTCCTCTCTGTCTTCCCCTCCTGCCCCTGCCAGGTCTGGGAAGCGCCAGGAGGGAATTTTTGTGCGCCCTTCTCGCTTTGGCCTCCTGTGCACACCGAACCCAGCCCGTGTGCCCCCCGTGCGGGCGTTCCTCTGGCACGGCCGTGCCGCAGCCCAGGCGGGTGCCCGCGGTCCCCGGTACGGGGCAAGGAGCGCGGGGCAGCGCGGGGCTGGCCCGGACCTGGGCTGCCTCTGCCTGCCCAGGCACCGCTGGGCCACCAGCTGCCCTCCGTGCCGGCCTCTGCCCCTCCGCAGGGCCGCGCTACCATCGGAACCCCCCGAGTGGGGGCTCATTTCGGATATAAATAT
>NW_024531122.1:0-12907 GCF_017590135.1 Pyrgilauda ruficollis
TAAGGAGATTTAATTGTGGTCTTAATATGTGCAGAGAAGTGGGATCTCTGCATGTTGGCAAATCCTGGCGGGAAAAACTGCCCTTCACAAACCATTATTCTGAGCTTGGCTGTGAAAAGGCTGAGGTAGGCATGGGAGTGGAGTAGTGGAGTATTGAAATGTGTCTCTGGAACACGCAGGAAAAGTCACCCTCTCTGGTTTGTGACAGGTTCGTGATGTGCTCTGTTGGGCATATCCTGGCCTGGGATAGGCGGGGTCGGATTGGATAGGAAGGGCAATAACATCACCTCGTGGTTAGGCAGGAGATCATATCCCTTCGGTTTTCTCCTTCGAATACTTGGGAGAGTGTGTCGTTTACACACGGGTTCAGAATAAAAAACCAGCTGTGTTTTTCATGAGCAAATATTTGCAGGTGGCTACGGGGGTAGTATTAAACAATCATACCCCTCCCGAAAAGTTCCGAAATTCTTCAAAACTCTGAAATCCTGCAGCTCATGCTGACTTGTTTAATGAGCTTGATATACCCATGACAATTTTAGTTTGCTAATGTTAATTACATTTCCAGTATAAAATGTTTTTAAACTTTTTGTAGTATTTGACAGCAAACTATCTGTTACTTATTTTAAATTTCCCAGTTCACTTTTGTTAATATCTGGAAGATAAACCTGAAGAAATAAATATTTCTGTATCTTTCCAGGTATAGAGTAGAAATGTTAGAAAATGTAGAAATAGTTAATTTTGATTCATTTATTTATTTATTTTGCATTCTGAAGGGAAGAAACCTGTCTTGCTGGACATGCAAAGCTAGAGGATTAGCTTAAATTTAATCCAAATTCATATGGACTATGGGGATTCTGTAGCAGTGACTTCATAGAGCTGCAGTGTCCAGTAATGTCACTAATTATCCCAGCCTGCAGCTTAGTTCAATTTCTGTACGCAGAAATTGAAGTGGGGACCAGATTATTGTATTCTACTGTTGACTTCATATTTCATAAGGCTTTTTAAAGTAATTCAGTTTCTAGATAGAAGAAAATCCTTTTCAGAATAGCAGAAATTATGTTGTCTGTGGGCATAACTGTTTCTAAAAGCATCTGATTTGAAGTTTCAGCAATCAAAATCATAACAAAAATGAACTTTTGTCCCCATGCACAACTTTACTAAATGCACTCTGTTTCTATCATTGCCACTGAGATGGGAGACAGATGAAATTGGAAGGGCTGTACTCCTTTAGGGAAAGATTTCCTGTGGAGATCTGGCTCTGAATTTAGTGTTACCACAGAAGGTCATGTTCACAGTGATTTTTGGGCCAACACAGATTTCTTGGTGGTGAATCAAAAGCATGTCTGCTGTTGGGTAAACACTTCTGTTGACATGTGCTGGTGTCTTAAATTTTAAAATTCTAACATCATCTTCTGATGCAGTCTCCATTCCTCTGTTGAACTCTCTACTGAAATAGTTTGTCTTAGAAAAAGTACCTCTTGATGTATTTATTTATTCATTTACCTATTTATATTTAGAAAACTAATGTTACCCTGCAAAGCATAGACAGGAAGCTTAAGGATGTGGAGGCAGAGCAGCATGGCTGCAGCAAGATGCTGAAGCTCCAGGCCAACCGTCTGGATTTCAAGGACAAACAGCAGGAGAGACTCGTCAATGAACTGATGGTAAAGCTTTCTGCCTGCTGCTGGGAGTTGCAGACTTGAAAGCTTAATTAATTTAAACTTGCCAACATCAGAAATTTAAACATCACAAATATCTGTGTTTATAAATTATGACTTTGAATGCATTGCAGTCTTTTGTGTTGTGTATTTACAGGCCTGTAATCCAGCAGTTTCATTTTTGAGGGGTGAAACCTCTGAGTTAGGCTATGAGTGCCTTGTGTTTGATTAACAAAATGTGGAGCGTCAGTTCGCAGGAAAGGTGGATTCACAGGTGGATGCTGTGAGCCTGACCTGAGACTGGTGTTTGAACTGCAGATGGGAAGAGGTTTATGTCACTGGGAAAGTACTCTTAGCAATATAGAGGCATAGAGGGAGTATTTGTGCAGGATTTGTGAATTTTTTTAAAAATTTGTTTAAGCATGTTAAGCAGATAGATCTTGTAGGAGGAGGCAAAGCTTAAGCCTTTTGCTGATGCTGTTGTGCAGCAGGTTTGGTAAGCTCTGTGCCATGACTTTCTCTTTAATAGGCCTTCCACAGATCTCTATTTCTCAATTATTTTCCTTTTGACCTGTCCAAAATTAATGACTTCACTTGCATCTGTGTAATCTTAAGTGTCTTAAATTACTTTTAATATTAATGACTTTTTCTTGATCTTTGTTGCATCACTTGAAGGCAGGAGTCATTTTGGGGTGTATTGCTCTTTTCAAATCAGTCATCAGTCAAAGTGAGAAGATGTTTTTGATAGGAAATGGTGTAGTTAAAATTGCATATGAATTTCTACTATAGCAGCTCTGTAGTTACTGCTTTTGCTAAAAGCATTTTTTCAACTGAAATACCATGTCCAGGCCTTTATATGGAGATAGGTATCTGTGAATATAAAAAATAAGCAAGAACATAATCCTATGTAAATTTCTTTAACTAAAGAGAAAATGTTACTTTAATATTCTGGATATATAATTGTTTCCTTTAATTTATTTATTGATATGAGTTTTCACAGTTCCAAAGTGCAAGTAGTTCAGATATCACAGGTTGGTTTATGCAGACCTAATAAACGGAACAAATAAAGTTGTCTTTGCATGATGTTATCATCTTTCTGGACTTAAATATTTTCAAAATGTACTTTTAGGCAGCTGCAGTGAAAATAAAGGAACTGGAGGACAATGCTGCAGTAGCAAAACTAGCACATTAGACTGTAAATCCACTATAGAAATCATGCAGGTAAATTTTAAATTAAATATTTGGTAGAAGTTTGCAGTAAAGCAGGAGATGAACTTGCAAAGGTACAATCTTCCAAAAATGTTAAGACTTCCTTGCTCCAGTGAAAACACTGAGTAGATTTTTTGCAATGATTGTCAAGACTGTAAAAGGTAATTGAAGATATCTCCTTTCTTTTTCAGGGAACTATCAAGTTAAAAGAATCAATATTAAAATAAAATGTCACATTCTTATGTTTGAGAATTCAAAGTAGCATTGAAACAGTGAGGGGAAAGGAAATGTTTCACAATAGTTAAATTGCTAAAATATTCTATTTATATAATAAATTCTATAATATGCCCTATATCTTTGGAATGGGCATTTAGGTAATTTCGGAGGTACAGTGCATACACCCAACTTCTCTAGGTGTGAGATATTAATGCATCCTGAGACTGCAGTTCCAAATGTAATTATTCAGAGTACATTTCAGTTATTACATCTGCTGTTACCAGGAAAGTTTGAATATACAAAAAAAAAAAATCTTGTATGTGTACTTGAATATTAAATTCTTTTATTATTTAACTGTGTCACACAGGGTTTAATCCATTAAAGCAATTAGGGTTTATTAAAAAAAAAAAAGTAAAAAAATCTGTAAGATGATTGCTGATTGATCTTGTACTGACTAACAAAGCCTTAATAGTGGATTTTTGAAAAACTAAATGAGAAAACAAAATGGAATTTCATGGGGTTTTTTTCTTGTTTTCCGAGGAACACAAATAAGCACTGCCACTTCTTCAGTCAGTTATTTTCTTAGGACCTTCTCTAAGTACAGGCACTTAGATTTCTGAAGTGATGATTAAATAAGTAGTGATGATTCAGGTTTTTTTATTCCCTCTACAACATACAAAGGAACTGGAAGGGTAACATTCCTTGAAATTAGACATTTATCTTTTATGTGTGAAGAACTAGGAAGGTTTTCTTCCTTGTTTATGTACATGAACAAACTCCACATGAGCTTTGTTCTGAGTGCAGCTTTTACTGTTAATCCCACCCTTTTATGAGTCTACTTAATGAATAGAATTCCCCTGGAAAACTTCAGTAATATAAATAATTGAAAACAGGAAAATCCAAACACCAAGAAAAGACAACAAAATGTACTTTTGGTCAGCATATCTATTTCTCTCAGTTTTGAACCTATGTATTGATACATTTTTACATGTGTTCAATGCTTTCTAATTCCATATAGAATTAATAGAATATATTCACCTGTAAAAAGCAGAACAGAACAGTGAACAGCATTAAAGACCATGGTAGTCTTTCCTAACTTCCTTTAATTGCTTTCTTATCACTTGGTAGTTGAGAATTCAAGAACTTGAAGATGTTTTGAAGGAAGACCAACGTGGGACGAGAGAAGGTTTTTCAGGGGTAGCAAGGAATGATTTCAGAGAGTCAGAAAATGCACAGGAGAGAGGAAAAAAAAGGGTAAGTTTCCTTTTAAAGCCATTGCTTTAATATGGCAGTAGACAGCTTGAGTACAACTCATAGTTTACATTCCCTGCAATTTTCAATCAGCAGAAAATCTAGTGCAATGTGCCAAACCAAACTAAATGTTCAGAATCTGGCAGTCCATTAATAAGAGGCTCATATCAGTAACCAAAGGTATTGTGAATGGGTACAGATAATAACTGGCCTGCTACAGATTATTTGCCAAACCAAAAATTTTGAAAATCATAGTTATGGTAAGGTCCAGCCTCCAGCAGTGGTTGGAGTGAGTGTAGGAAAACAGAGTCAGCAGGTCTAGAAAAGATGGCTTTTCTATATACACTTAGATTATTATGAAAACATTGTTTTCCACTTCAGTGAGTCAGTTGAATCTCTAAGACTTCTGTCAAGAATTTGTGTATCATTTATGGTGGGTAATCTTTGTTTTCAACTTTTGAATGGCTGTAGAAAGCTTTAAACAGTTAAAAAATATTGAAACGTGTGAGAACAGAGGAAACCTCTTGGGATGTTTCCTGCCCAGCACAGTCTGCTGTGTCTGTGGTAACAGAACTTGGGTGACCTCTCTTTCAGCCTAGAGCTACATGGGTGTGTATGCACAGGTGTTTATGTTGACTTACTCACACAAGGACTAGTGGAGAAGGAAAAAAATTGGTTTTCCTACAAGAACGAAGTTTGTGGCCTGAGCAACTCATTCAAGATTCATGGTTGTGGAGATGTTTTTTTAGTAAGGTACTTAAAACTTGAGCTGGAAAAGCCTTTGTCATCCTCTGCAAACATAAATTTTAAGCAAGCTTTTGGCTTTCCTGATACTGTGCCTAAATTCTCAGGCAATCTTTTTAAATTCTTCCTTGGATTCCTATCTCTGCTTCTGTCTCCTTTATGCTGTTGTTTGGTCTTGTAGTTTCCTCATCAGCTGCCTGTTTAGTCATGCCAGGCTCTTCATATATCTGTTTTCCTGACTGACACAGTACAAGAACAGATTAAAATTCTGGGTAGTCTGCTTTAAAAGTCATGACAGAGTAGAGGTAAGCATGTGGAAACCTTAGGAGAAAGAACTGTACTTGAAATCTTGATGATGCAAGATGTGACATGGTCTCTCTGAAGACAGCTGTTGTGTTAATTAAAATATGAAGAATTCTGCTTGTTATATGTAACTTTGAGGCCATATCCAAATATTCTTATGAACTGCATGACACGAGGCTTGGTAACTGAAATATAACCTCTTGAAAAATCTTTCTTAGAAGGAATATAAATTTCTTCATTCAATTAAGAAAGGCAAGCAGCTTCAGAAGCCATGTGATGTGCTAAAGTGGTATCTGCCATATCCATTGATTATCCTTTAAAAGAATACAGTGCATTTGACAGAAGTAATTTTGGTTAAAGTGTCTTACTGTGGAAACTTTCCAGTTCACGAAGACAGCATTTATCCTTAAGTGTGCAATGAAAAGACCAGGCTGAAAAAAGGAAGGAAAGTGAAGAATCTTCTGGGATATTAGTGAATCCTCCAGCCAGCTTCAGCCTGCATGAAGGCTCAATAGTAAGGAAAAAAAGCCTCAACAGTAAACAGAATAGGAAAAAGCCTCAATAGTAAATAATGAATAGTAAATAGAAAAAAAAATGCTCAATAGTAAGGAAAAAATGTGGCACACATTGTTTAGGTTTTTAAAAACACACTTCTGCCGCTTTGATTCCCCAGCTAGCTGATGTTGAGAATGAGGGGGGCGGCAGTTTTCCCCCTGGAGCTCCTTGAATCCCAGTTGTCAGTTGTTTCGGCGCAGAATAAAACACAGGCAGCGCACAGGGGTCCCAGGGAAACTTTATTTGATGGTGTTTCTTCCCCTCTTTCTTCCTGGGCCCCGATTCGGGGGCCGACAAAGACTTATATCTCAGGGGAAAGGCAGGGGCAGACCCAACTTCCAACAAATCAGGAGAGTTGGGAGTAAAACCCAGGCGGGGAATAACGGTAACGAACCAATAAACTTCCAAGGAAGAAAAACAGTCTTAGGAAATGGGTAAAATTTGGAGAAATAGAAACTAGAAACTAGCTGACGACATTTCTGGGAAAAGGGTGGAGACAAAAGGAAAAACCAGCACCAGGAAAAGCACTAAATCACAAATCAAACCATAGACCCACTGATAAAACAAAAGCCACGATACAACAACAATATAAATTAGGACAATCAAAATTAGGATAATAAAAGACAATAAGAGACAATAAGAAGCAAAGAATTATGGACGTCCGGGTACCTGGCACTTTGCCAAAAAGCACACATTGCTAACAAAGGATTACCCTTTAAAAGCAATCGCCTATTGCATATTCATATATCTTCTCTTGGGATCATGGTGTTTGTTGCTGTGATCTCTATCTAGATAGGATAATGCGAAGAATTTCTTGATTACCTTTTCCATTCCTTGAGCTACTTACAAAAAGTATCTTACATCACATAGTTTCTATTTTAATATTATGCTATAGCCTAAAAACTGTATTTACCACACTACTTAAAAGAGATTAATACAGCACTACTTTCCAACATAACACATATAGTATTCATTTTAATATTTGTGAAGAGCCAATCATATAATATGCATTTTTCACAATCCTCCCACTTTCTTTTTATAAATAATTTGGCTTGAGCAATATTTTTTGTATTTTTCCATGAAAGGGTTTTTTTTTTTTTTTTGATTTTATGCTGGAATAGTCTGTTCTTAACGTGAAAAGGTAAATAATAATTTCTTCTTAAATGCTTGTCACACAGGTATCTTATCTAGAATGTATTTTCAAGCACAAGACTGACACTATGAACGACCTTCAGCAGAACCAGGAGGATGCTTTTGAGAAAATGTCTGAACTGTTAAAAGCACAGGAACATTGCTGGCAGAAAGAAGAGCAATATCTTGAAGAGCAGTACTCAAATCGCCTTGCAGAAGTTCAAGAGCACAGGTACGGTGCTGTGAACTTCTAATTTCTTTTTCTCTTTAAAAATTTAGTGGATTATTTCAATAGTTTAAGCCTTTTAGCAGTTTAAGGTCATTTGGAAATTTTAGTGTATGTTTAAAGTGAAAAAAAACCCCAAAACCAAACAACAAACCAACCCATCACTGTGATAATATTAACATCACTTAAAATAAGAAATAAATTACTTTGATGAAGCATTTGTTGAAGAGAATTTGGTCTTCAGCCCCAGTTGATTTCGTCTACAGATGGTAGTATTTTTTTTCTGAGGATGTTAAAGCTGTAGGATCAAATTTGCTTGTTTTAAGAATTACTGAGGGCAACAGCTACTTTTTCAGCACCATCATTTGCAGAGATTGTATAGAATAACAATAATGTGGTACCACCTGGGGATAAATTTAGTTACACATGTACTGACTCTGAGAACAGTGGTAGATTTCAGGAGTGTTAAGTGATTCTGTTTTTCTGATACTACAGTGAGAAGTGGCTTAAAAGTGTGAAACTGTCACTGCTTGTTAGATGGGTTATTTGCAATTAAAAATGTTCCCTGTTATTCCACAGCTACCATTTACTGTCTTTATCATCACATTCCTTCACACCTGTTTCAATTAAAAGCGTTGTGAATAAAGGAAATAGATGTTCCTTGTTATTTGTGAGTTACTGCAACTTACTTCACAGAATAATGCTGTATTTGATGCAATTTCAGGACTGGAAGTCTTTGCCCGCTGAAAACTTTAATGTCTAGTTTCATGTTCCAGACTTCCTTAGGTTTTAACTCTCACACTAACTTTCTGCTTGGTAGAGCAGTGTTGTCTCTGAAATTGGAGTACATTATTACTATTCTTAAGTCAACTCATAAAACTGTATTGTGGGCAGACAAGTGGTGTTGGACCTTCTGTGAGTTGTCACAGTGTTGGTGGATTGTTGTCAGAAATCAGGAGTTCATCTGCAGTTGATGATCATGTAAATTTCCCTCCTACCATTGCACTGGTTTCATACATCTGATTCTGTAATTGTTTACTAGAAGAGATACTTTCATCACCAACATTGCAAACAATTTTTGCTCCTTTAATGCATCATTTGAATGGCAAAACTAAATTTTCTTTTAGTTCTTGTCTAGGTAAAAACCATGTAGTTAATATTTCTTCCATTTTTGTGTGGTTTGTTTCTGTTGCAGGAATGTGAAGAAACAGTGCAGAAAAACAAGCAAAAACTGTATGGCCGTGAACAAATCTGCGAGCAACTGACTCAGGAAAACAATTCCATGACAAATTCATTATTAGATGTTTTCAAGGCACGCTCATCCCTGCTGGCAGCTGTCAGGGGCCCTGTGTCCTCTACGGCCAACTGAGCACTATGTCTTGCCAAAGAGACATTCTCCAGGAACAGGTGAACCAGCACCAATTATTGAACCAGAAGATCATCAGGCTCCTTCATGATCTCCCTACTATGGTGGAAAGCAACCAAGACAAAGGCAGGCTGAGGCAGAGAAGAGCCAAGCGCCTGGTTTACGTGTTCCGAAGAGCTGTGATTGCAGTTCTGGCCGCTAACAGGCTGAGGGCTCTGGCCCGATATTCTTGTACCTTTTTTGTCTGGACAGATGGCTCCAGAGGAAGCAATGGAACTCAAGTTTGTGTGGGAGAATCCAGAGGCAGGCATCATGCGCTGCATAAGTGAAATGTTATTGAAGAGTTATATCAAAATACATGCTTAGGGAATAAAAATAGCAATATTATTATTATTGCTGGGGCATAAAGACATACTTAATGACATTTTGACAAATGTTATTTATGGATTTATGTTTTTTATATTGCTTCAAGAACGTATTTCACTCTAAGAGGAAATGCCTAGTGTTGCAGTCAAAATTGCAGTTATGCACATGAACTCAACACTATCTGATATGTTTGATATTTGTGTTATGGATTTCAGAACTAGGTGCTACAGCATCTTCTCTGTGGTAAATATCTTGCAATGTTCCTAAATTATTTTTTTTTTCTTCTTTTTGGAAGAGGTATTTCCTCTTCTTTTTGTTTTGAATCATTTTTAATATTTTATTTCCTAAAAACCCACAAAATTGCTTTTTGATTCAGGTAAAATATTAGCATAGGATTTTGAAATTTTCTTTGGAGATGATGTCTACTTTCCCCTTTCTGTTGCCAGACCAGTTTATACTCCCCTCTGCAAGGATAAGTGGTATTAAAAATGTTTTCCAAATTAGAAGATTTATCCAATTTTTTTTTTAGTCATTCTAGAAGCATGCTTAAAAGAGTTTAATTGTCCTATATTCTTGTTTACATGCTTATTTTTGGTTAATTTCTCATCTCAAAGAGCTGGAGGCAGCAGTGTGCCATATCTTAGTGATTTACTTATCCTGCTGGCTGCAATTCTGTTTCACAGGTTTTGAAGAGGAAGGAGATGAAGCAGTTGTGTGGTTGGCTAGCTCTAACCTCTATACTGCAATAATCAGTTCCATCTCAGAACTGGAGGGTGTTCTCAGCATTCAAGGTAATGTTAACTGTATATTGTTGTAGCAGAAATATATTTAAAAAATAAGTAAGTCAGGGTGGTCATATCCATTTTTATGATTTTATCTAAACTATTCTGGATCATAGCTCTGAAGAGATATTTCTGAATATTTATGATAGACACCTTTGACTAGAGGTTATGTCCTGAGCTAGTCAATACAAATTTTAGTGGGCTGTTTCCCTGAAGGAGTGATTTTATTGCAGGGTAAAATAATAACTCTTTTTTACATTCTCTGAATGATCACATCTCTGTACTGTTGGAACAGATTGTCTTTAACAGCTGATAGGATATTTTATCCTTTCAGTATATAGAGCCATGGAAGCAGAAGGCTGGAGAGTGTCTCTGGAGTTTATTTACAGTGAGAATTGACACAGGCTTCCTTGGTTCATCTGCATTGCTGCCATCCCTGGTTCTTTATTAACCTCTAGTTTTAGAGTCCCCACATTTTTGTCACAGAACAAAGGATATTAGAAGAGGGATAATTTATGTGAATAAAGGGAAATAGCCGGAGAAAGACAAGGTGATGCATTTTCCAGAAGCCTAAACACTAAATTGGTATAGAAGTTGCCATTGAATCAAATGTGTTTAGATTCAGTTTCAGGCACTTTCTTCTTTGATCATGCTGTTTTCAATAAATTGAATTCATATCCTTTAAAAGCAAAGTTTGAACAGTGTTTCAGATTCAGCTTCTGTCTTTCAGAATACTGACAGGTTCCATCCTGTAGAAGTAAAAAAGGATGTGATATTATACAAGAAACGGGAGCTAATAACCTGCTCAATGTTTCCTTTGTGTTGTTGTTTCTTAAAGATGCACACCTCTGGCTTTCTGGACACTCACTTATCAGTGCAGCTGGGAGCTGCTTTGCAAAACTGATGGACAACCTGAGCTTACTGATGGAGACAGCTCAAGGTGGGTGCAGAGCTTACCTGGAGAGGGACTCCCTGATACAGAGGCTGGCTCGTGGGCTCCACAGAGTAAATGCCCAGGCCCTGGAAGCTGGATTGTATGACAGACTGCCCAGCACAGTAAGCAGATTTACAGTCCTCCTTCATGGAAACAGAAGGTTTATAGCAACAGTGAAGCTCCCTTGATAGCAGCATTTCTTTTGCTTCAGGCTGGTGATGAGTCCGTGACAATGAAGTACCACTATATGGACACTCAGAAGTTGATTTGTCACATTATTATTCACACTATTAGGGTGTGAATAGGTCTTTTATTGACCAAAGAATTTTTAGAGGTGGTTTAGTGTATCCAAGAAAAAAATATTTTTTAAGTTCTATCAGATCTGTATTAGCTGATAAGAACAAATTTGCTTTTGGCTTATGTGTTTGGGTTGCTTTTTATTATTGTTTTCCACTTTCTCATGTTTACCATCCTTTCTTTCAGTAAAGATAACCTTCTTCCCTTTAACCAAAATGAAAGGATAAACTCTTTCTCTAATAATCTTTTATAATAAACTTTAGGTGAAAAGAGTACTTCCTTGTAAACAGAATTTGCACTAACACTTGGTAGGTGACAGGTTCAAACTTTTGCCCTTGTGTATGTCTTTTAGAGATGGAGGAAAAAATTATGTTTTGTCTTCATTTTCTTGGGTCTTAAATATTATTTTATTGCTAAAATAGCAGCTTTTATAGCCCATCAACTTGTCTTTGTTTGCTAACAGAGAAACATAGTAATCTTGCAGCAAGAAATACTTGAATTTTCACAAAGGCTTCATGTATCAGAGGCAGAGTCCCACACACTGCGCCTGCAGCTTGCAGAATGCAGATGGGCTTTCAATGAGATGCAAAAAGATGCTGAAAAAGCTCAGAGACTGCAGAACCAATTAAATGAACTTCAGCATGTAAGTGCATTTGATTTGGAGGCTCTCTTGCTTAAAAGTATTTCTCTTTTTACACATTTTTTTATTTGTGTTCTTTTGGAAAACAAGCATAAAATGGATTTACTTTCAACAGAATTTTGCAGAAACCCTGCCTTGTAAATGTCACTAAACTAGAAGACAGATGTATTTAGGAATTCCACTGGAGTTTCCTTTTGATTTGTAGAAGAAGGTATCCTGTATAAATTAAGAGTCTGGTCTTCAGCAACCCAGGTTCTCCCATTTGTTGGAAATGTTGATGTGATTTATGTATCCTAGAAGTTTTCACTTCAACAGAATAAAGAGGCAATTTTCCTCTTTCTTAAAAAAAAATCCACAAGCCATTTTAGACTCTGTCTCTGAAAGGTTGTTTCATACCTGTCTGTTTTAAATCAGGGCTACAATACTTTAATAGGACTGAGAAGGGTCCAGGAAATTCACACCAGTGATTCCTCTTGTGGAATGTCATGACCCCATCAAAAGCCTAGTTTCTTTTTTTTTTTTTTTCCCTTTCATCAGCTCAACATTTAGTTGCAAACTTAAACAAGATGAGCAAAATAAAAATTATGCGATGGGCCTTTGGGAGCACCCTTGCTGACCTTTCTGCCTTTTCAGTTGAGCAAGGTTCTGATCCAGGCCAAGAGATTGCACTCAGTGATACAGAACCATTTGGCTGGAACTCTGCTGATTTCTAGTAACAGCTGGAGGCCTGGATCTCCACAGGATGCTTTGGCTGTCCCAGGCTGTGTTGGCTTTTGGCTGCAAATACCATTGCCCTTGCTTTCTTATCCAGAAGTACCATGGCTGGCAAAAACTCCCCATGGGCCATGTTCCAAAGGCAGCTTGGTCTGGAGCTTTATCCAATTCCAAACCACATTAAAACATTGTAAAGAAGAACTTCCCATCCTTAACAAACAACTGACAATTCAGAAGTGGATGCACAGCTTATTTACAGAATGAAAAGGAAGGAAATCCTCCAATGGAGTTGCGGTTTCTGGAGTTTTTATTCTGACTCCCACTCACAGCCAGCACTGGAGAAAGCCATGTCCCTGGAAGTGTCCGTGTCTTCTGCCTGCCATGAATTGTTTTGCTGCAACAATCAGAGGCATCAGGCTGGAGACAGGCTTGGCTGATGTTAGGAAGAGGAGCTGCCCCAAGGAGAAAAAAAGAAATGAACTTTTATTTCCCAAACCCATCTCCCCACAGGCTCA
>NW_024531123.1:0-671 GCF_017590135.1 Pyrgilauda ruficollis
GTGTGAGTGTGCCAAGACATTACTGTGATTCACACCACAGTAAACTGATTACCAAAATTAGAGACCCAAAGGCTGTCATTTACCAGGGACAGTAAATGGCAGTGCTAGTGTGTCCAGGCTTCTTTTAAATGCCTCAACAGCAGCACTCCTGGGAGGTGATTGTGTTCCCTAAGAGATCCCAGGAGCTGTAACAAGCTATCCTTATTTAATCATTTTTCCCTATGGGAGCTGTTGCTATCCATGTGAAAATGTGTTTAAATTTAAAATATTTCTCAATAGTGGGCATATAACTAATTAGTTGCAAACCTAGTGAAGTAATCACTCTTGATGAACCCTACAACAATTATGAAAATACTGCTGGGAAAATGTTTGGAGCCCACTTGATTTGATTTCAGTCTCCTTTGACAGAGCATGATGGTGCCTCCACTGAATCAAATATAAGTTCACAGGAGAATTCTTTAATATGATTGGAAAGTCCATAGTGAGGTTTAGTGGGACATACAGAATAAATGAACCTGAACTTCACAAAAACAGAAAGCTTCAGCTATATCACACTACTTTTTAATCACAGCTCCCATTTTATTAATATTCTGTTTCCTCACTTCCTTTCTCCCTATTAGTCATATCTTTTGTATCCCATTTGGTGTTTTTCTCCCATTTTAGTATTTAGA
>NW_024531124.1:0-671 GCF_017590135.1 Pyrgilauda ruficollis
CTGTCTTCTCCACTTTGTACCACAAATTTTATCCATGTGGAAAATCAGGATACTTATAAGTGAGTGTCTACTTTGACAAGCCGTTATCTGCAGAACATTAAGAATCATTAAAAATTCCACAGTGCAAGGTATCCTTACAGCTCCAGAATTTCTCTTTGTTTAGAGAAATTATGAATTTGCATTGTTTTATTCACAGCTCCTTAACTCTTGCAGTTTGCCCATCTCTAATCATCCAGCAAAAGACTTCAGCAAGAACTCAATCAGAAATATCTACCATGAGTTGATAGCTTAGAGCTGAGTCTGAGCTCTTGGCACAGCTCTCTTTCAGCAACACACTAGAACATACTAGGCTGCCAAATCAAGAAGAAAAACAAATGCTAATTTTCTAGGCTGAGAGAGTATGCCAAAGTTTTGTATGACAAAAATATTTTGTAGCTGTTAGAAAAAGCAATGTTGTAAAGAACAAGAAAACACCCACAAATATTTTCTGTGCATAAATAAATTACCCAATGAGTAGAACAAAAAGTTCATAAAGATAAAAACCCTCACCACAGCCACTGCTGTTTCCCACTGAGACTGTTTTTCTTTGTTGTAAAACATGCAAGGTTACAAGTGTGTAAATATAACATGTACTAAAAGGGTTAATTGAATTTATTTCCTTCTTTTATACT
>NW_024531125.1:0-671 GCF_017590135.1 Pyrgilauda ruficollis
TTTTTTGCTCTTTTCCTTCTACTCCATCCCTCAGTTCTCCCCTCCAAGGGCACACTGAGTTCCTCTCCCTCGGGAATCACTCGCTCAGCCAAGCCGGGCCCAACACCGGGCACAGAGCGGGGATCTCCCCACTGAGGGCCCTCGGGAGCGCGCCCGGACCCTCACGGGCCACGGGGAGGCTCCCGGTGTCTCCTGGGCCCTCACGGGGACGCTCCCGGCGTCTCCCGGGCTCTCCTGGGCCCTCAAGGGGAGGCTCCTGGTGTCTCCCAGGCTCTCCCGGGCCACGGAAAGGCTGCCGGTCCCTCCCGGTCCCTCAGGGACGCTCCCGGTCCCCCACGAGCGCGCGCCCGCTCCCCCGCCCGTTCCCTCACGCGCTCCGGGCCCGCGCGCACTCACCGCCCGCGCGCCGGCCCCGCAGATTCGCCACGCGCGCGCGCACGAGGAGGGCCCGGCCCGGCCCCGGCCCCGCAGATTCGCCACGGGCCGGCGAATCGGCCGCGCGCGGAGCCGCCGCCCGATTTACCCTGCCGGGCCGCGCGTTTCCCGCCGGACGCCGTTGAGGGGAGGACCCGCGCGTTTCCCGCCGGACGCCGGTTAAGGGGACGCCGTGGCCATGGCACCGCGCGCTTCCGGTGCCGCCGGCCGGGCCGGGACAGCGGGAACGGGGCCGG
>NW_024531126.1:0-671 GCF_017590135.1 Pyrgilauda ruficollis
AAAAAAAAGCACACTGGGATAAAAACTGCATTGGAAAAAAATCTCTCTGTCTTTGGAGAAATGAGAAATCCCAACCCCAAAACTGTGATACACATTTAAATATTTGAGGGACAGACAGCACAGCTGAGACATTGAAGGACACCAAGGCTGTGTCCCCTGCTCTGTCTCCTCTGGCCACCTGGATGACTGCTGTGGCCTCTGGGATACAAAATGGTAGAATCATAGACTATGCTGAGTTGGAAGGGACCCACAAGGACTATCCAGTCCAACTCCTGGCCCTGCACAGATACTCCAACAATCCCACCCTGTTCCTAAGAGCATTGTCCAAACATCCCTGGATCTCTGGCAGCCTTGGGGCTGTGACCATTCCTGGGGAACCTGTTCAGTGCCCCACCACCCTGTGGGGGGAAGAAAATTTCCTAAACTCCAACCTAATCCTTCCCTGACATTCCCTGGGTCCTGTCCCTGGTCACACAGAGCAGAGATCAGGGCCTGCCCCTCCTCTTCCCTCACAAGTGAGTTCTGGCCTCAGTCTCCTCCAGCTGAACAGACCAAGTGCTCTCAGCTGCTCCTTGTGTGGCTTCCCCTCCAGGTCCTTCACCATCTCCAAAACCCTACTTTGGATACTCTCTAACAGCTTTAGGTCTTATAATGTGGCACCCAAACCCACA
>NW_024531127.1:0-671 GCF_017590135.1 Pyrgilauda ruficollis
AAACGTCGGGGAAACGTCGGGAAAACGTCAGGAAATGTCAGGAAAACGTTGGGGAAAACATCGGGAAAATGTTGGGTAAAATGTCGGGAAATGTCGGGAAAAACGTGGGGAAAACGTCAGGAAAATGTTGGGTAAAATGTCGGGAAATGTCGGGAAAAACGTGGGGAAAATGTCAGGAAAACATCAGGGAAACGTCGGGAAAACGTTGGGAAAACCATTGGGAAAACCATCAGGGAAAAGGTCGGGAAAAGGTCGGGGAAAATGTCAGGAAAACGCAGGGAAAATGTCGGGGAAAATGTGGGGAAAACATCAGGAAAATATTGGGAAAAATGTGGGGAAAACGTCAGGAAAGCGTCGAGAAAACCATCAGGAAAAACGTCGAGAAAAGGTTGGGGAAAACGTCGGGAAAAACATCGAGAAAACGTAGGAGAAACGTCGGGAAAATGTTGGGAAAACGTCAGGAAAACCGTCGGGAAAAACATTGGGGAAAATGTTGGGGAAACGTTGGGAAAAACATTGGGAAAACGTTGGGAAAAATGTCGGGAAAACGTTGGGAAAATGTTGGGAAAACGTCAGGGAAAAACATCAGGAAAATGATGGGAAAATGTGGGGGAAACGTTGGGAAAAGGTTGGGGAAAACGTCAGAAAAACGTTGGGAAAAGGTTGGGGAA
>NW_024531128.1:0-671 GCF_017590135.1 Pyrgilauda ruficollis
GCCGGCTGATCTCACGGGGTCTGGCACCCTCACAATCAATTTGTACCAAGTCTGAGGCTCTAGCTCAAAAGCTGTTTATTGATCGGTTTATTACAGCGCCCGGGATAATAAAAAAGAGATGGGAAATTAGGGGAGACGAACGGCAGTCGCGAAGCTGCGATCATTCGGGGACTCGGGATAGATTTGGAAAATAAAATGTTGAATAGGAAAAAATAACTGACAGAAGAGAATTGTAATTGTGGAATTGCATCCAGCGTTGGACACATCTCCACACCGCGAATGCGCTGCATAAATAACAGGATTTTTATAGGAGCTGTCTTTGGGCACGGGACAATTCCGTGTGTTTCGTGTATCCCTCATTCCCTCTGCATTTCCAAGACCGATGGAAGGCAGTGGTCGAAACACCGAGAACGAATATATCTGAAAATTGATAAATAAAAATAAAACGCGCCCTTGAAAATAAATCTCTCCACTTGTTTGTGCGGGAAGGTGGGGACACTCTGGGAATAATCGGGTGCTCCGATCTAAGCCAAAGCAGGAGCTTTGAGTCTCTCACTCTGCACACATCATTTCCCTGGCCGAGGTGAATCATGTTGGTTTATTCATCGCCCAGACAGGCAGGAAGGTGTGTGCGATTATTGGGAATCCCTGCAACAAGTTCGATGGAAACC
>NW_024531129.1:0-671 GCF_017590135.1 Pyrgilauda ruficollis
TCAGGCTGGAAAGGAGTAGGTTATCATCAGCACTGCTGTTCTGTGCCAGCAAACTGCAGCTCTACCTTGCAGGGTTAGGAGGGAAGCTGGCCAGAGCGTGCTCTACAGACACGATGGTCAGCCCACAGCCCGTCCTCCCGTGTTTCATGGGTTTCTCATTCAGCTCCCCATTCAGGTCCTCAGGGCTTCAGCCCTTCTCTTCTGCTAGATAAGAAAGTAAAAGCACTTCACAGCTCCCAGCTAAGCCAGCACAAGGACACCTACTTGGTAAAAGATTCAGTAACATCATGTATAGCTCAATTCACACCACTGTTTCAAAAGTAGGCAAACACATTGAGTACATCCATTCCTGAAGCTCCTCTGGAGTAATTGGCAGTATTTCTCTTTAGAGCTCCAGGATCAAGACTTGATGCCTGTGTTCTCCAGGTACCTGTTTCCCGGTTTGCTGTGCACCTGCAATAGCTTTTGGACCACTAAATCAGATATTTTTTTCACTTTATTTCTTTCCTCAATTAAGCTAATAGCAAGTTTTGCTTAGAACTGCTGGCACAAGGTATAATTACAATGACAAAACAATTTTAGAAAGTTGCTGTAGCTGTATTGTGTGTGGTTAGCAAATTAGTTATCTCACAGATCAGAGTGCCCATCAAGTATAAGCATTTCTGGATTTT
>NW_024531130.1:0-671 GCF_017590135.1 Pyrgilauda ruficollis
CCCCCCTGCAGCTCCTTCACCCAGCCCTGGGCATGGGTAAATGTCTCCTGGGAGGGGGAATTGGCACCGTGAGACCCTTCCTCAAATAGCCTGAGACCCCTCCTCAAATCCCCCAATCCCTACCTCGTACTCCACCATCCTCTTGCTGGCCAGGTCAGCCTTGTTTCCAGCCAGGGCGATGACGATGCTGGGGCTGGCCTGGCGCTGCAGCTCCTTCACCCAGCCCCTGGCACGGGCAAACGTCTCCTGCAGGGGGGACTGGCACCGTGAGACCCCTCCCCAAATCCCCTGAGACCCCTCCCCGAATCCCCTCAGATCCCTCCTCAAATAGGCTGAGACCCCTCCTCAAAAATCCTCAGAGCTCTGAGATTCCCAGACCCCCCTGCCACCAGAGTGCCACCAACCCAGCCAGAGAGCCATCAGTGTGTCACCAACCCAACCAGGGACACCTCAGTGCACCCCAAACCCTTCCAAGGAGCCCTTCCTGCATTCCAGGTCCTTCCAGGGACAGCTCAGGGTGTCCCAAACCCTTCCAAAAAGCTCTCCCTGAGATCTCCCCAAATCCCACCTGGGATCACCCCAAATCCCACCCTGGCCAGCCCCAAATCCCACCTGGGACCACCCCAAATCCCTGTGGGATCCCCAGATCCACATGGAGAAAGAATATCACC
>NW_024531131.1:0-671 GCF_017590135.1 Pyrgilauda ruficollis
AAGTGGGAACTGTCCTCCAACATTCTCTTGCCAAAAAGCCTTTCTGCTCTTCTGAAATTCAGGAACACAAATGTCTTAAATATTCTTAGCACTTACGGAGTTAAATGGCACTCATTTGTGAAGGTACCAAATTTCTAGGCATAGCTGACCTTCACCAATGCTTGGTAAGAGCAGCATTTCAGCAGAAAGGACTTAGAAACAAGTAGTCTGTGACTCTTCAAATGTGTCTTTCAGCTAAGACAGACATTTAGGCTCTTTTGATGCTGCTGGGTTTAGAGCTTTCTCCAGGCCTTGGACCGTGCTTATTTCTTCAGTGGTAAATTATCCAAAATGGTCCTTTTGGACAGGATTGGAGGCAAATTCCAGAAAATGTGATTTGATCATAAAGTTGTCTGAAGTCCATAACTGAATGTCCAGAGCTGACTCCACCTCTCTCCTTTGCTGGTTGGGTTTGTTTGGTGACCTCGGGTGCCTCCAGTGCTCAGCCCATGGTCTTGTGCTGACTGCAGCAGTTCATCCTGTCAGCTTGTCCTTGTGTAAACAAATTCCTTCTGAATTACTCATAGGCCAGATGTGCCTCTCTTTTTGACCTTTTGGCTTCCAATTTGGTAGCTGTATCTAATTTTGGCATTTGTTAATACTTATAAATCCTGTTGTACCTTTTTTTTTTT
>NW_024531132.1:0-671 GCF_017590135.1 Pyrgilauda ruficollis
TGGGGGTCCCGGGGGGATTTTGGGGTCGTGGGGACCCCCTGGGGAGTTTGGGGTGGGCGATTCGGGGGTCCCTCCCCCCTCACCCCTTCTCTTTCTCCCCCCAGGCCTCGTCAGCTGAGCAGCCGGGACCCCTCCCCTCATTTTTACCCCCCCAAATTTTGGGGTCCCCCTCCCCAGTTTTGGGGGGTTCTGGTGGCAGAGCCACGCCCACAGCCGGGGGGGCTCTGCCTTTCCCCGCCACATTCCCAATAAAAGTTTTTTTTACCAATTTTCCGCCTTTTTCTCTTTTTTTGGGGGGGTCTGGGAATTTGGGGGGGGTCTTTACCTCCTAGCGGGCCCCACCTCGCCATCGCCGCTTTAAGGCGGCATCGCCGCTTTAAGTGCGCCCCCCGTTTCCACGGCGACCGCGCTTTGCGTCGCCGCGCGCCATTGTCGCGCTGTCGTCCCCCCCCCTTCCGCGCTTTGCGGCAGCGGCCCGGCCTTCTCTCCGCGCTCTCCAAGATGGCGGTGTCCGGGGTGAGTGCGGCCGCCGCCGCCATCCGCCGCCATCCTCCTTCCCCCGCCGCCCCGCAGCCTCCCCGCCGCTACCGGGGCAACCGCGGGACACCGGCGATGCGGCTCGGCGGGGTCCGGAGCCGCGGGGATGCTGCGGGGGGCGCGGATGGCGGCGG
>NW_024531133.1:0-12889 GCF_017590135.1 Pyrgilauda ruficollis
GCACTGGTCACTGGTGGCACTGGTCACCGGTGGACACTGGCCAGTGGTGGTCACTGCTGGCAGTGGGAGCGCTGGTCACTGGTCACCGGTGGCGATGGTCACTGGTGTCCGGCACCAATCACCGCTGGCACTGGTCACTGGTCACTGGTCACTGCTGGCACTGGTCACTGGTGTCACTGCTGTCACTGGTTTAACTGGTTTAACTGGTGTCCGGCGCTGGTCAGCGCTGTCTGGTGCAGGTGTCACCGCTGTCACTGGTGTCCCCGGTGTCCGGCACTGGTGTAACTGGTTCTTACTGGTGTCCGGCACTGCTGTCACTGGTGTAACTGGTTTTTACTGGTTTAACTGGTGTCCGGCACTGCTGTCACTGCTGTCACTGGTGTCCCCGCTGTCCAGCACTGGTGTAACTGGTTTAACTGGTGTCCGGCGCTGGTCAGCGCTGTCCGGCACTGCTGTCACTGGTTCTTACTGGTTTAACTGGTGTCCGGCGCTGGTCAGCGCTGTCTGGTGCAGGTGTCACCGCTGTCACTGGTGTCCCCGGTGTCCGGCACTGGTGTAACTGGTTCTTACTGGTGTCCGGCACTGCTGTCACTGGTGTAACTGGTTTTTACTGGTTTAACTGGTGTCCGGCACTGCTGTCACTGCTGTCACTGGTGTCCCCGCTGTCCAGCACTGGTGTAACTGGTTTAACTGGTGTCCGGCGCTGGTCAGCGCTGTCCGGTGCAGGTGTCACCGCTGTCACTGGTGTCCCCGGTGTCCGGCACTGGTGTAACTGGTTCTTACTGGTGTCCGGCACTGCTGTCACTGGTGTAACTGGTTTTTACTGGTTTAACTGGTGTCCGGCACTGCTGTCACTGCTGTCACTGGTGTCCCCGCTGTCCAGCACTGGTGTAACTGGTTTAACTGGTGTCCGGCGCTGGTCAGCGCTGTCCGGTGCAGGTGTCACCGCTGTCACTGGTGTCCCCGGTGTCCGGCACTGGTGTAACTGGTTCTTACTGGTGTCCGGCACTGCTGTCACTGGTGTAACTGGTTTTTACTGGTTTAACTGGTGTCCGGCACTGCTGTCACTGCTGTCACTGGTGTCCCCGCTGTCCAGCACTGGTGTAACTGGTTTAACTGGTGTCCGGCGCTGGTCAGCGCTGTCCGGTGCAGGTGTCACCGCTGTCACTGGTGTCCCCGGTGTCCGGCACTGGTGTAACTGGTTCTTACTGGTGTCCGGCACTGCTGTCACTGGTGTAACTGGTTTTTACTGGTTTAACTGGTGTCCGGCACTGCTGTCACTGCTGTCACTGGTGTCCCCGCTGTCCAGCACTGGTGTAACTGGTTTAACTGGTGTCCGGCGCTGGTCAGCGCTGTCCTGGTGGTCACTGGTCACTGGTGGTCACGGGTCACTGCTGGCACTGGGAGTGCTGGACACGGGTCACTAGTCACTGGTGGTGCTGGTCACTGGTGGCACTGGGAGTGCTGGTCACTGGTGGTCACTGGTGGTCACCGGTGGTGCTGGTGGCACTGGGAGTGCTGGACACTGGTGGTCACTGGTGGCACAGGTGGCACTGGTCACTGGTGGTGCTGATCACTGGTGGTCACTGCTGGCACTGGGAGCACTGGTCACTGGTCACTGGTGGCGCTGGTGGCACTGGTGGTGCTGGTCACTGGTGGTCACTGGTGGTCATCACTGCTGGCACTGGTGGCACTGGGAATGCTGGTCACTGGTAGTCACTGGTGGTGCTGGTCACTGGTGGTCACCGGTGGCACTGGTCACTGGTGGTGCTGGCACTGGTGGTCACTGGTCACTGGTGGCACTGGTCACTGGTGGCACTGGTCACTGGTGGTCACTGGTGGTCACTGCTGGCACTGGGAGCGCTGGGCACTGGTCACTGGTCACTGGTGGTCACTGGTCACTGGTGGCACTGGGAGCGTTGGTCACTGGTCACCGGTGGTGGTGGTCACTGGCGTCTGGCACCAATCACTGCTGGCACTGGTCACTGGTCACTGCTGGCACTGGTGGCACTGCTGGCACTGGTGTAACTGGTTGAACTGGTGTCCGGCGCTGGTCAGCGCTGTCCAGTCAGGATGTCACTGGTGTCCAGCTGGGAGGTCACTGCTGTCACCGGTGTGCCCACTGTCCGGCACTGGTGTCACTGGTGTCACCGCTGTCACTGCTGTCACCGGTGTCCGGCACTGGTGTCACTGGTTTAACTGGTGTCCCCGGTGTCCATCATTGGTCAGCGCTGTCCGGCACTGCTGTCACCGCTGTCACTGGTTTAACTGGTTCTTACTAGTGTCCAGCGCTGGTCAGCGCTGTCCGGTGCAGGTGTCACTGGTTCTTACTGGTTTAACTGGTGTCCGGCACTGCTGTCACTGCTGTCACTGGTGTCCCCGCTGTCCGGCACTGGTGTAACTGGTTGAACTGGTGTCCGGCGCTGGTCAGCGCTGTCCGGGCGTGGCCGGGGTGGGGGAGGGGCCGCGGGGCCATTTGGGTGAGTGTCACCTGGGTGTCACCTGTGTCACTGTGTGACCCCCCCCGAGCCCCCCAGCCCCCGCTCCAGGTGCTCCAGCGAGCGCTCGTACTCCTGCGGGGACAGGTGAGTGTCAACTGGGTGTCACCTGCGTGTCACCTATGTCACTGGGTGTCACCTGGGTGTCACCTGTGTCACTGGGTGTCACCTGGGTGTCACCTGTGTCACTGGGTGTCACCTGGGTGTCACCTGTGTCACCTGGGTGTCACCTGGGTGTCCCCTCCCTGGGCCCCCCTCCCCACCCCAGGTGTGCCAGCAGCTCTCTCACCCGTGTGGGGACATTGGGGACAGTCCCTGTGTCACCCCCATGTCCTGCCTGTGTCCCCTCAGTGTCCCCAGTGTCCCCAATGTCCCCGATGTCCCCGATGTATCCGCAATCCTCCCAATATCCCCAATGTCCCCATGTCCCCAGTGTCCCCAGTGTCCCCAATGTCCCCCCGATGTCCCCAATGTCCCCATGTCCCACCTTGAGCCGGTAGTACCCCAGCCCCAGGTAGAACAGGATGTCTCTCTGCTCCTCCGGGGGGGTCTCGGGCAGCAGCTCTGGGGGAGGGGCACAGCGGGCTGTGAGACCCCCGGGGACCCCAAAAACACACAGGGACCCCGAAACCACAGAGAGTCACCCCAAAAACACACAGGGACCCCAAAAACACAGTCACCCCAAAAACACACAGGGACCCCAAAAACACAGAGAGTCACCCCAAAACTGACCCAGGGACCCCAAAAACACACAGGGACCCCAAAACTGCCCCATCAACATCCCAGGGTCCCCAAAACCCCCAAATTTCCCCCCAAATCTCCCCAGAGAAGGGCCCAATGCCCCAAAATCGCCCCCCCAGGGACCCCAAGAATCGCGCCCAGCCAGGGCCACGCCCCCTGCTTTAGCCACGCCTATGGCCCCGCCCCCTGAGCTAGCCCCGCCCCTCACCGGAGAGCAGCGCCACCCCGCGGGCCGTGTCCTCGCGGTACCGGCTCCGCACCAGGCCCCGCCCCCTGTGCTAGCCCCGCCCCTCACCGGAGAGCAGCGCCACCCCGCGGGCCGTGTCCTCGCGGTACCGGCTCCGCACCAGGCCCCGCCCCCTGAGCTAGCCCCGCCCCTCACCGGAGAGCAGCGCCACCCCGCGGGCCGTGTCCTCGCGGTACCGGCTCCGCACCAGGCCCCGCCCCCTGAGCTAGCCCCGCCCCTCACCGGAGAGCAGCGCCACCCCGCGGGCCGTGTCCTCGCGGTACCGGCTCCGCACCAGGCCCCGCCCCCTGAGCTAGCCCCGCCCCTCACCGGAGAGCAGCGCCACCCCGCGGGCCGTGTCCTCGCGGTACCGGCTCCGCACCAGGCCCCGCCCCCTGAGCTAGCCCCGCCCCTCACCGGAGAGCAGCGCCACCCCGCGGGCCGTGTCCTCGCGGTACCGGCTCCGCACCAGGCCCCGCCCCCTGAGCTAGCCCCGCCCCTCACCGGAGAGCAGCGCCACCCCGCGGGCCGTGTCCTCGCGGTACCGGCTCCGCACCAGGCCCCGCCCCCTGAGCTAGCCCCGCCCCTCACCGGAGAGCAGCGCCACCCCGCGGGCCGTGTCCTCGCGGTACCGGCTCCGCACCAGGCCCCGCCCCCTGAGCTAGCCCCGCCCCTCACCGGAGAGCAGCGCCACCCCGCGGGCCGTGTCCTCGCGGTACCGGCTCCGCACCAGGCCCCGCCCCCTGAGCTAGCCCCGCCCCTCACCGGAGAGCAGCGCCACCCCGCGGGCCGTGTCCTCGCGGTACCGGCTCCGCACCAGGCCCCGCCCCCTGAGCTAGCCCCGCCCCTCACCGGAGAGCAGCGCCACCCCGCGGGCCGTGTCCTCGCGGTACCGGCTCCGCACCAGGCCCCGCCCCCTGAGCTAGCCCCGCCCCTCACCGGAGAGCAGCGCCACCCCGCGGGCCGTGTCCTCGCGGTACCGGCTCCGCACCAGGCCCCGCCCCCTGAGCTAGCCCCGCCCCTCACCGGAGAGCAGCGCCACCCCGCGGGCCGTGTCCTCGCGGTACCGGCTCCGCACCAGGCCCCGCCCCCTGAGCTAGCCCCGCCCCTCACCGGAGAGCAGCGCCACCCCGCGGGCCGTGTCCTCGCGGTACCGGCTCCGCACCAGGCCCCGCCCCCTGAGCTAGCCCCGCCCCTCACCGGAGAGCAGCGCCACCCCGCGGGCCGTGTCCTCGCGGTACCGGCTCCGCACCAGGCCCCGCCCCCTGAGCTAGCCCCGCCCCTCACCGGAGAGCAGCGCCACCCCGCGGGCCGTGTCCTCGCGGTACCGGCTCCGCACCAGGCCCCGCCCCCTGAGCTAGCCCCGCCCCTCACCGGAGAGCAGCGCCACCCCGCGGGCCGTGTCCTCGCGGTACCGGCTCCGCACCAGGCCCCGCCCCCTGAGCTAGCCCCGCCCCTCACCGGAGAGCAGCGCCACCCCGCGGGCCGTGTCCTCGCGGTACCGGCTCCGCACCAGGCCCCGCCCCCTGAGCTAGCCCCGCCCCTCACCGGAGAGCAGCGCCACCCCGCGGGCCGTGTCCTCGCGGTACCGGCTCCGCACCAGGCCCCGCCCCCTGAGCTAGCCCCGCCCCTCACCGGAGAGCAGCGCCACCCCGCGGGCCGTGTCCTCGCGGTACCGGCTCCGCACCAGGCCCCGCCCCCTGAGCTAGCCCCGCCCCTCACCGGAGAGCAGCGCCACCCCGCGGGCCGTGTCCTCGCGGTACCGGCTCCGCACCAGGCCCCGCCCCCTGAGCTAGCCCCGCCCCTGGGGGTACTGGGGGGTACTGGGAGCACTGGGGGGTACTGGGAGCACTGGGTGTTACTGGGAGCGATGGGATGAATCACTGAGTGTTACTGGGAAGCCACTGGGGGATTACTGGGAGCGACTGGGAGAATACTGGGATGAGTCTCTGGGGGTTACTGGGAGCACTGGGGGGGTCACTGGGGGTTACTGGGAGCACTGGGATGAGTCCCTGGGGGTCACTGGGAAGGAGCGTTGTGGGCGGGGCTCACAGGAGGGCGTGGCCATAAATGGGCGTGGCCACAAAGGGCGGAACCCCCGGAGCAAAGCCCCCGGTGGTCCCAGAGGGGGCGTGGCCAAGGCAGGTGAGGGCGTGGTTACTCAACGAAGGGGCGTGGCCACACAGAGGGCGTGGGCGAGTGGGCGTGGCCAAGCCGGGCGGCGCCGGGGGCGCAAAAGGGGCGTGGCCCGGGGGGGTCGCGGCGGTCGGGGGTCCACGGGGTGGGCGTGGCAGCCAAAAGGGGGCGTGTCCAGGCGCGGAGGGGGCGTGGCCTCACCATCAGATCCTCCACCGCCACCACATCGTCGAACTCGGGGTCCATCGCACCCGGAAGCGCCGCCGGAAGTGAAGGCGGAAGTGACGGCTTATCCCCGCCCATCCCTCCTTCCCTTCACCTCCATTGGCCGCGCCTCACCGCGCCGCGCTCCGATTGGCCCGGCGGCGCGTGAGCCCCGCCGCCATTGGCTCCGCCCCCCGTCCATCACCGTGAGGGCAGCGCCCCCGCCATTGCCGCCGCCATGGCCGCCTACCGGCTGCGGGTCCGCACCGGCTCCGCTCCCGGCGCCGGCACCAGCGACGCCATCGCCGTGACGCTGGTGGGGAGCCGCGGCAGCAGCGCCAGGACCGCGCTGGACCGATGGGGACCCGACTTCGGGGTTACTGGGAGCACTGGGGGGGTCACTGGGGGTTATGGGAAACACTGGGATGAGTGCCTGGGGGTTACTGGGAGCACTGGGGGGGGTCACTGGGGGTTACTGGGAGCACTGGGATGAGTCCCTGGGGGTCACTGGGAAGGAGCGTTGTGGGCGGGGCTCACAGGAGGGCGTGGCCATAAATGGGCGTGGCCACAAAGGGCGGAACCCCCGGAGCAAAGCCCCCGGTGGTCCCAGAGGGGGCGTGGCCAAGGCAGGTGAGGGCGTGGTTACTCAACGAAGGGGCGTGGCCACACAGAGGGCGTGGGCGAGTGGGCGTGGCCAAGCCGGGCGGCGCCGGGGGCGCAAAAGGGGCGTGGCCCGGGGGGGTCGCGGCGGTCGGGGGTCCACGGGGTGGGCGTGGCAGCCAAAAGGGGGCGTGTCCAGGCGCGGAGGGGGCGTGGCCTCACCATCAGATCCTCCACCGCCACCACATCGTCGAACTCGGGGTCCATCGCACCCGGAAGCGCCGCCGGAAGTGAAGGCGGAAGTGACGGCTTATCCCCGCCCATTCCTCCCTCCCTTCACCTCCATTGGCCGCGCCTCACCGCGCCGCGCTCCGATTGGCCCGGCGGCGCGTGAGCCCCGCCGCCATTGGCTCCGCCCCGCGTCAATCACCGTGAGGGCAGCGCCCCCGCCATTGCCGCCGCCATGGCCGCCTACCGGCTGCGGGTCCGCACCGGCTCCGCTCCCGGCGCCGGCACCAGCGACGCCATCGCCGTGACGCTGGTGGGGAGCCGCGGCAGCAGCGCCAGGACCGCGCTGGACCGATGGGGACCCGACTTCCACTGCGGGGCGGTGAGGGACGGGCGGGGGGCGAGGGCGGCCGAGGGGAGGGGGCGGCTCTGAGGGGAGGGGGGGATTTGGGGACATTTGGGGGGATTTGAGGACATTTGGGGGGGATTTGGCGACATTTGGGGACACTTGGGGGGATTTGGGGACATTTGGGGGGATTTGAGGACATTTGGGGGGATTTAGGGGAGATTTGGGGACATTTGGGGGGGATTTGGGGACACTTGGGGGGATTTGGGGACATTTGGGAGGGATTTGGGGACATTTAGGGGAGATTTGGGGACATTTGGGCAGGGTTTGGGGACATTAGGGGGTTCTGGGGACATTTGGGGACACTTGGGGGGGATTGGGGACACTTGGGGGGGGCTGTATGTCCCAACCCCCCCCAGAAGGGCCCCAGGTGTCCCCAAATGTCCCCAAAAGGGACCGGGCTGAGGGGGAGGGGACGCTGGGTGACACCCAGGGCGTGGCCGGGGCGGGTGACACTGCGTGGGTGGCCCTGGGGACACCGGGGACAGCGGTGACGCAACGGGGACACAGCGGGGGTGGCAGCGGTGACGCAAGGGAGGGGACAGTGGGGACACAGCCGTGGTGACACGAGGGAGGTGACAGCGGTGACGCGGAAATGGTGACAACGGTGGCGCAGTGGAGGTGACGGTGAGGGTGACAGTGGTGACACAGTGGCGGTGACAAGGGTGACACGGGTGGCACAGTGACAGTGGGACAATGGTGACACGGTGGCAGTGGTGACAATGGTGACACAACGGAGGTGACACTGGTGACACCGTGACAGTGACAATGGTGACACAGGGATGGTGACAATGGTGACACATTGACAGTGATGACACTGGTGACACAACGGAGGTGACACTGGTGACACCGTGACAGTGACAAGGGTGACACAGGGATGGTGACAACGGTGACACGGTGATAATGGTGACACAACGGAGGTGACGCTGGTGACACCGTGACAGTGACAAGGGTGACAACGGTGACACAGTGACAATGGTGACACATTGACAATGGACGGTGACACAGTGACAATGGTGACACATTGACAATGGTGACACGGTGACACTGGTGACACCATAACAGTGACAATGGTGACAATGGTGACACAACGGAGGTGACACTGGTGACACCGTGACAGTGATAAGGGTGACAATGGTGACACAGTGACAGTGGGACAATGGTGACACTGGCAATGGTGACACGGCGACAATGGTGACACAACGGAGGTGACGCTGGTGACACCGTGACAGTGATAAGGGTGACAATGGTGACACGGTGACACTGGTGACACCGTGACAGTGATAAGGGTGACAATGGTGACACGGTGACACTGGTGACACCGTGACAGTGATAAGGGTGACAATGGTGACACGGTGACACTGGTGACACCGTGACAGTGATAAGGGTGACAATGGTGACACGGTGACACTGGTGACACCGTGACAGTGATAAGGGTGACAATGGTGACACGGTGACACTGGTGACACCGTGACAGTGATAAGGGTGACAATGGTGACACGGTGACACTGGTGACACCGTGACAGTGATAAGGGTGACAATGGTGACACGGTGACACTGGTGACACCGTGACAGTGATAAGGGTGACAATGGTGACACAGTGACAATGGTGACACAGTGACAGTGGGACAATGGTGACACTGGCAATGGTGACACGGTGACAGCGGTGACGCTGGTGACACCATAACAGTGACACTGGTGACACAGGGATGGTGACAACGGTGGCATGGTGACAGCGGTGACACGGTGGCAATGGTGACAATGGTGACACAGTGACAATGGTGACAATGGTGACACAATGGAGGTGACAGCAGTGACACAGTGATGGTGACAGGGCTGACAATGGTGACACAGTGACAGTGGTGACACTGGTGGCACAATGGAGGTGGCACTGGTGACACCATGACGGTGACAATGGTGACAGTGGTGACACAGTGACAGTGGTGACACAGTGACAACAGTGACACAGCGACAGTGGTGACACAGTGTGACAATGGTGGGACAGGGATGGTGACAACGGTGGCACGGTGACAATGGTGACACGGTGGCAGTGGTGGCACAATGGAGGTGGCACTGGTGACACCATGTCAGTGACAATGGTGACACAGTGACAGTGGTGACAGCATGACAGTGGCAGTGGTGACACAGTGACAGCGGTGACACGGTGACAGTGGTGACACCATGACAGTGGCAGTGGTGACACCGGTGGCGTTGTCCCCCAGGGGTGTCGGTGGTGGCAGTGGCACGGTGGTGGTGGCACGGTGACGGTGGCCTGGTGGTGGTGACACAGCGAAGGTGGCAGCGGTGACAACGGTGTCCTGATGATGGTGACGGCGATGGTGACAACGGTGACGCAGCGAAAGTGACGCAGCGGCAGTGGCACAGCCGTGGTGACACGGCCCTGGTGACAGTCGTGGCAGAGCCATGGTGACAGTGGTGACACTGCCACGGTGACATCGTGTTGGTGACAGTGGTGACGCGGCCATGGCAACAATGGTGACACGGCCACGGTGACAATGGTGGCACGGTCATGGTGGCACACGCACGGTGACAATGGTGACACAGCCATGGTGACAGCAGTGACACAGCCGTGGTGACACAACCATGGTGACAGTGGTGACACAGCCATGGCAACAACAGTGACAGAGCCATGGTGGCAGTGGTGGCACAGCCATGGTGACACAGCCATGGTGACAGCAATGACACAGCCATGGTGGCACAACCATGGTGACAATGGTGACACAGCCATGGTGACAGCAGTGACACAGCCGTGGTGACACAGCCACGGTGACAGCAGTGACACAGCCATGGTGACACAGCCACGGTGACAGCAGTGACACAGCCATGGTGACACAACCATGGTGACAATGGTGACACAGCCATGGTGGCACAGTCACAGTGACAACGGTGACCTGGCCATGGTGACACAGCCATGGCAACAACAGTGACACAGCTATGGTGACAACAGTGACAGAGCCATGGTGACAGCAGTGACACAGCCTTGGTGACAGTGGTGGCACAGTCACAGTTACAATGGTGGCACAGCCACAGCCATGGTGACACAGCCATGGTGACAGCAGTGACACAACCATGGTGGCACAGTCGCAGTGACGATGGTGGCACAGTCACAGTGACAACGGTGACCTGGCCATGGTGACACAGCCATGGCAACAACAGTGACACAGCTATGGTGACAACAGTGACAGAGCCATGGTGACAGCAGTGACACAGCCTTGGTGACAGTGGTGGCACAGTCACAGTTACAATGGTGGCACAGCCACGGTGACACAGTCACGGTGACAACGGTGACACAGCCATGGTGACAGTGGTGGCACAGCCATGGTGACACAGTCACGGTGACAATGGTGACACAGTCACAGTGACAATGGTGACACAGCCAAGCCATGGTGACAACAGTGACAATTGACAGTGACAAATGGCAACAACAGTGACACAGCCATGGTGACAACAGTGACAGAGCCACGGTGACAGTGGTGGCACAGCCATGGTGACACAGTCACGGTGACAATGGTGACACAGTCACAGTGACAATGGTGACACAGCCATGGTGACAACAGTGACACAGCCATGGTGACAGTGGTGGCACAGCCATGGTGACACAGTCACGGTGACAATGGTGACACAGTCACAGTGACAATGGTGACACAGCCATGGGGACAACAGTGACACAGCCATGGTGACAGTGGTGGCACAGTCACAGTGACAATGGTGACACAGCCATGGTGACAACAGTGACATGCCTTGGTGACACAGCCGTGGTACAGTCGTAGCACAGTCACAATGACAATGGTGACACAGCAACGGTGGCACAGCCACGGTGACAGTGACACTGCAGTGGCAGTGGCCGCAGAGCAAGGTGACAGTGACACGGTGACAGTGACACGGTGATGTCCCCAGTGCCCCCGTACAGGTGACCAAGTTTGGAAACAATGTCCCCAATGTCCCCAGAGGTGTCCCACCGTGCAGGTGACACAGCACAGCATGTGACAGCGACACAGTGACACTGAGAGTATCACAGTGACACAGTGGCAGTGACACAGTGACAGTGACAGAGCGATACAGTGACAGTGACACAGTGACAGCGACACAGCGACAGTGACAGTATCACAGTGACACAGTGACAGTCACAGTGACACAGTGAAACTGACAGTGACAGTGATACAGCGACAGTGACACAGTGACATTGACACAGTGACAGTGACAGTGACACAGTGACAGTCACAATGACAGTGACACAGTGACACAGTGGCAGTGATACAGTGACAGTAACACAGTGATACAATGACAGTGGCATGGTGACAATGACAGAGACAGTGACACAGTGACACAGTGACAGTCACACAGTGACAGTGACACAGTGACAATGTCCCCGTACAGGTGACAGAGTACCGCGTGGCTGTCCCCTGTCCCCTGGGCCGCCTGTTGCTGCTCCAGGTGCACAAGGAGCCCTGCGGGGGCCTCCCCGAGAGCTCCTGGTACCTGGAGAGTGTCACCGTGTGGGGACAGCGCGGGGACACCCCCGAGGACACCCCCGGGGACACCCCTGGGGACACCCCCGGGGACAGCCCGGACACCCCGGACACCTCAGACAGCGAGGACAGCGCTGGGGACAGCGGGGACGAGGAGGAGGAAGAGGAGGAAGAGGAGGAGGAGGACAGCAGCGAGGATGAGGTGACGGAGGAGGAGGAGGGGACAGGTGACACCGAGGGGACAGGTGACACCGAGGAGGAGGAGCTGGAGGAGGAGCCAGAGGACAGCGAGGGTGACACCGAGGGTGACACCGAGGGTGACATCGGCACTGCCAGCGCAGGTGAGGGCGGAGACACTGCAGGTGGCACTGTGGTGACACAGGTGGCACTGAGGGCATGGGTGACACTGGTGGCACAGGTGACACTGTGATGGCACAGGTGACGTCAGCACCTGTGAAAGTGACAGCTGTGCCAGTACAGGTGATGTCACCCCCACAGGTGACACCTGTGACGTCACAGGTCACATCACCCCCACAGGTGACGCCTGTGCCCCTCTGGGTGACGTCACCCCAGGTGACAGCGCTGTCCCCGCAGGTGACCCCGATGACGTCACTGCTCTGGGCCCCTTCCACTTCCCCTGCTACCGCTGGCTGCAGGGCTACGGCACCTGGGAGCTGCCCGAGGGCACAGGTGGGACACGGGGACACACCTGGGGACACCGGGACAGTTGGGGACATCGGGGACACCGGGGACATACCTGAGGACAATGAGGACATCAGGGATAGTGGGGACAGCAGGGACACCTGGGGACACTGGGATACTGGGGACATACCTGAGGACATTGGGGACACCGTGGACACTGGGGACACCAGGGACATTGGGGACAGCAGGGACACTGGGGACATACCTGGGACACACCTGGGGACATTGGGGACCACTGGGACACCTGGGGACATTGATGACACACCTGGGGAGACCTGGGATATCTGGGAACATTAATGACACACCTGGGGACAGCTGGGATAGTTGGGGACATTGGGGACACACCTGGGGACAGCTGGGGCACACCTGGCGGGGTGGGGACGCACCTGGTGACAGCTGTGACGCTGTCCCCGCGGTGTCCCCGCAGCCACCACGCCGGCCATGGAGCGACACCCGCGGCTGCAGCGGCAGCGCCGGCGACACCTGAGAGAGCAACGGCAGCGCTACAGGTGAGGGACGGGTGACACTGTGACACCGGGGGTGACACTGCCGGGTGTGTGACACTGTGTGACACTGCCAGGTGTGCGTGTGTGTGACACTGCCGGGTGTGTGTGTGACACTGCTGTGTGTATGTGTGACACTGTGACACCGGGGGTGA
>NW_024531134.1:0-671 GCF_017590135.1 Pyrgilauda ruficollis
AAAAATGGCTGAAATAAGAAGAAAGACTGACCACAGCTTCTGTCAAGGCTCACTACCTTGGGGAACAGAGGAACAAGCAAAGGCACAGATAGAACAGATTACTGCAAATAACACACACCAGGCTTACAGAGACTGCACATTGTGTGATTTCATGAATTAGCTCTAGCACCACATCTGAGGGAAAATAAAATTGTACTTGAAACATTGCTGAAGTTCGTGCTGTGCCTCTGCACAATTTCCCAGACCTGCTCCCTGCCCTGCCCCCGCTGCAGAGTTGTGGGTATGTGCTGGTAGGGCTTTTCACAGGTCAAAACCAGGTATTCTAGTTAAATTGGAAGTTACTAAGTAAGTTACATTGGTTAAGTGTATTTATGACACAGTAGAGGAATCTGCTGCTATGGGTTGCACAGATCTTTGTACAGCTTCCTTCACCTCCTGTACTTAAGGGCCACAACTAACACAGTTCAATTGCTCCTCCTCAGCTGAACCTAAGGCCCAAGTCTGTTTTGGCACCAAATTTCTGAAGTACGGCAGTTGTACTGAGCAAATCCCTGCAGCAGCTAAAGTGAACATGTTTTTCACGTTACTGTTCAGCTAAAATAGACCCAAAGCACAGTCCAGCTCCTTCCCATCCACCACAAAAATCTCTTTCCCATGTGCATCTTTCCAAC
>NW_024531135.1:0-671 GCF_017590135.1 Pyrgilauda ruficollis
AATCACAGAATGGTTGGGGTTGGAAGTGACCTCAAAGATAATCCAGTTCCAATTCCCCCATCATGGGCAAGAACATTTTCCACCAGATCTGATTCCTCCAAGCCCCACTCAGACTGGCCTTGGACACATTTTTTGCAGTAGAATTGACCCTAACATCAGAGTTTTAGAAGGACACAGCCATATCTCATGAACTGAAAACCTCTCCACTGGTGTTTTCAATTAATGAGATATGGGTATGAAAGCACAGTTGGTCTAATAGCAGCACTGATCTTAGTGCAAAAAAAGTGGCAAAGATATTTCTTCCTGGTTTTTGATCTTTGGGGTTTTGTTAGTTGGTGGCTTTGGAAGCACTTTACATCTTGTGAGTTTTCAATTTATTGGTGAGTTGCTGCACCTTGGGTGGGTTCACTCATAGACCACTGATGGTCTGTGAGAGCTCCATGGAAGGCTGGGCAGGGGGGTGCTCAGGGACATGCATAGGAATGATGGAAAGCTGCTGAAGGTCCCTTAAACTTGCCATAAAGGGCCCTGCTCTCTTCTGCAGTGTGTGGGAAGACACTGCATGTTTACATGCACATCTCTGCACGCAGCTGCTGCTGCAGTAGGAATTTACAGCTGTATCTATATAAAAAAGACAGAGAGTGATTTCTTACATGGACATACAGAGATAG
>NW_024531137.1:0-670 GCF_017590135.1 Pyrgilauda ruficollis
AAAAACAAAAAAACAAAACCAAACCAATCAAAAAAACCCACCCAAATGTTTTTATTAGGGGAGAAAATTATTTTCCATTGGCTTATTTTCCTTTTTTTGCACAAACAAGATGGAATTGTAACTACTGTAGTTGTGTTGACTACAGATAAACTGAATGCTGGTGCTTTACTCACTTGAGAGCCATCCTTGGGGTTTTTTTTAAGCACTACTCTTTAAAGTTCAGGAGAATTTTTTACCATAACTTGAGGATTGTAGCCAATGTTTTAAATCAAGATGTCGTTTCATGACCTTTATTGTTGTACGGGTGTTTTTCATGTATATTAAGTCACTGTACCAGCCTGAATACATCCACCTGTATTAAGTATCCCAGAGAATGACAAGAACAACATTTCCAGAGCTGAGCTGTGTTGCAGTCCGGGTGTTGGCTGATGCCCCTCTTTGGTCACTGTTTGGGAATGCTCAGGGTGTGTCTGACATGCCCTGCATGAAAGGGAGTCAGGTTAGTGTAGTATGCTACACCAAGGTGTAAGACTGAATGGAGAGATTTGTTTCTTGTGGATACAAGAGGGAGAAATGGCTTTTTCATTAGAGAGCAGATGTGCCCAGCTGCTGACCATTAGTGACACACGTAACTTTGTTCAACTCCTGCCCCAGGAGAATGTGAGGGGAC
>NW_024531138.1:0-670 GCF_017590135.1 Pyrgilauda ruficollis
TTTTTTTTTTTTTTTTTTGCCATGGATATATTTCCTTGGTGAAGGAGGTACTCCACCATATTTTGGATCCCCAGTACTAAGCCATTTCCTCCTGTAGTGGTTCAAAGGAGCTGAAGAAAAAACAAGTGAGTCATAAATATTAAAGTAAGGGATTGGGTATGGGTTTTCAGCTCTTGAGGCTAGAGGCATTCTAATTTCCTTTCAGTGTGAGACCCAAGGGTGCATCTTCTTACATTCTCCTTAGATTCAGCTAGAAGGGACAAATTAATGTACAAGCATGTGGGATCTGTGATGTGTACTAACAGCTCTCCCCATCCAGAGGAACAGGGACCAGGACTGCGAGAGAGCATGCATGACCCACAGTTAAGATTTCACCAAAGAGTTGGAAAAAACAGATAATGTCTCTGAAAATATAACAAAGACCATGAATTCCTCCACTGTATTTCATATACAGCTAAGGTATTTTGCACTAGAAGAAATAACATATCCCAAAATGCAAATATTGCTTTGAGAAGAAAAAATCTACATTTATATTATGTGCTTTCTACAACTTTGTATATATGTGAGAGTAATTTCCTATGCTGGATGATTATCCTAATTAAAGTGTGCAGAAAAGAAAATGAATGAAAGCAAAAGCACCACAGAATATCTTTAAGAACATAGACATGAA
>NW_024531139.1:0-678 GCF_017590135.1 Pyrgilauda ruficollis
ATCTACCTGGACTTGTGCAAAGCATGTGACACTACCCTGACATGAGATCCTTGTCTCTACACTGGGCAGGCACAGATTTGATGGATGGACTGCCTGGTGGATAGGGAATTGGCTGAGTGGTCACGTTCAAAGAGTTGTGGTCACATCTCAATGTCCAAGCGGAATCCAGTAAGTTGTAACTGGTGGTGATCCTCAGGGGTCAGTGTTGGGACTGGCTCTGTTTCACAGCTTTGTCAGTGACGTGGACAGCGGGATCAAGAGCACCCTCCTGGGTGACAATGACACTGAGCTGTGTGGTGTGGCCCACACGCTGGAGGGAAGGGATGCCACCCAGAGGGACACTGACAGCCTGGAGAGGTGGGCCCCTGTGAACCTCATGGAGTTCAACAAGACCAAGAGCAAGCTCCTGCTCCTGGCTCAGGGCAATGCCAAGCACTAGCAGGGCTGGGCAGGGAGCGGATTGAGAGCAGCCCTGAGGAGGACTTGGGGGTTTTGGCTCCCCATGAGCCAGCAATGTGCACTCACAGCCCAGACAACCAACCCTATCCTGGGCTGCAGCTGAAGCAGCGTGGCCAGCAGGTGCATGGAGGTGATTCTCCTCTCTGCTCTCATGAGACAATGCAGAGAGTGCTGCGTCCAGCTCTGGGGCCCCAACACAGGAAAGACATGGACCTGTTG
>NW_024531140.1:0-670 GCF_017590135.1 Pyrgilauda ruficollis
AAAAAAAAAAAAAAAAATTCTCAAACCCCCAAAACATTAAAATTCACTGATAGAGCTTCTTGGAGAATTTCTTTTATCTAGTCATCACCCATTGGCTTTGTGGGCTCCAGAAATAAGAAGCCCAAATGTGCTTTAAAGAGTTGTAGTAGTTTCTATTGCATCTTGCCATCTGTTCCTCAAACTGCTTTTGGCTACCCTGGTTCTGCTTTAACATCCAACTGTCCCCCCACATGAAGAAAGGAGAAGGATGTGTTTTTGCTTCTAATAACTTCCTATACATTGTTCCTCAGCCATAACAACACAGTCCCAGTCTATCTAAAGCTCTTTCACAGATGGTAGGCATTTCCAGAAGCTTCCAGAATGAAGTATTAAAACAATTTCCATTATACTGGTAGATTTTATTCTTCTAGCTACTCCTTTTCTTTTTAAACTGGATTCTTCATTTTATACACTTCTGCTTGCCTGACATAAAGCACACATTTCAGGTTTTTGTTGTTCCTGCAAGGATGCTGAAGTAAAGCATTGTTTAAGCATTGTCACAGCACAACTCCTCAAAAGCAACACCAGAACCAGGTCCCAGATGCTGCTGAACACCAAAACAAGAGCTGTGACTTCTTCTTCACAGAAGAGGAAGATGCAAAGATGCACAAATTGTTCTTGAGTAAAAAAA
>NW_024531141.1:0-670 GCF_017590135.1 Pyrgilauda ruficollis
TACATTAAAAATCTCAAAAGTTTCATGATTTCTTTCTCCCCCATTCTGAACTATGTAGTAATTTGGTTGACTGCTAAAAGTCTGGTGGCACTTTGGAGTGCTGACCTTGTTGGATTAAGAATGCCAGATCATACTCATTAAAGTGAACAAGGCTACTCATTTCCTTTTTGTATCTAAACTCAGTCAGCTTTTACAAAGAAATCCCTCATTGCACATCTCAAAATGTATTAAACTGGTTAAAAGATGGTCTCAAAAGCTTCCAAGTAACAACCCAAATAGATAAAGAAAGGCAGCCAAAGTGATGCAACATTAACATTTTTGTCCTTCAGAAATTGCTCAAAGGAAATTGCCAGTACAATGACTTGCAACACTTCTATGGGAGCCTTCTCATGGGGCAGTAGGACAACATACACATGCAACACTTTTCAGTACAGACTCTGTAGGTCATACTTCTTGTAGAAAAAAAAGAAAAGGATGATAAAAATAATAACAGAAAAGGAAAAATATAACCTTTGGCCAGCAAAAGTAAAGCTTTGCTGTCATTTATTTACGACAGCAAAGTCTGGAGGTGAATGAGCTCTCTGCTTTTCTAGTATCTCTATTTTACTTCTTGCCCCCCGTTGTTCCTTGGTGGAGCAAAATCTGCCTTCTGCTGCTAGGAAAAAAAAAA
>NW_024531142.1:0-670 GCF_017590135.1 Pyrgilauda ruficollis
TTCAATGTGAGTACACATTTCCATTACTGAGTGGTGTGTTCGACCCCTCTCACCACTGCAGCTCAGCTGCTGAGCCACAGCTGGCCTCAGCTCAGCTGCAAACACCTAAATCTTGGTTGTTAATTACATCAAACCTGGTGGGCTTCATTTAGGAGCAGTACACAGGCTGCTGTTCCCTCAGCTGTGGAGTGGAGGAGGTCTTCCCTATCCCAAAGCCAGCAACTTGTGTGCAGAGGATGGGGGATGTACATCTCTCTTCAGTCACTGAGAGAACTTGCAACAACTTTGGGCCATACTTGCAGCAAAAGACAACAAAATAAAACAGCATGAATAATCTGTGCCATGCTGGAGGTATCAGAGTGGCACCTGTGTCTCTAACTCAGGGATTTGTTTGTGTGTCCACCTAAGATGCAGGTATTAATGCAGCCTTTGGGGCCTGACTTGCCAAGACAGTATTTCAGAGCTGGTGGTTCTGGCAGCCAGACAGTCTGGACTCCCTCCTGCATCCCAGGCTGCCTTGAACTGTTGGTTAAGGGGGTTCACACACACATCCTATAGGGCAGTCACAACATATTTGTGAATTAATGGTGTGCTTCTTCCGTTCATTGCATTTAATTCACTTTGAGCCAATTAATCCGATTCCAGAGAATCCATCTTTCTTTGGGGAAAC
>NW_024531143.1:0-625 GCF_017590135.1 Pyrgilauda ruficollis
CCATCCCATCCCATCCCATCCCAGGGGTTTCCTTGAAGCACAGGTATTCACACGCTGGGAATGTGCCAGGCTGCTCTGCAAAACTCCCCACTCCTGTGGGAGTGAGTCCAAAGGCTCCTGTGTGGAAAGGCTCCACCAGCAATCCCGGGAAATTGGGACACACTTTCTTATCCCAGCAGTAAAGCTCTTGGGAATTACACTTGTGCAAATTACACTTGTGCAAATTACACTTGTGCAAATTACACTTATGGAATCCTGAGCGTGTGACACATTCATGTTCCCTGTGGTGTTTCCTGGAATCTGTTGCTTATGTTCCAGTTGCAGTGGTTGGAATTCCATCAGTCCCTGCCTTGTGGTGCCATCTGGGAGCACCGGGATTTTCCCCTCCATTAAAGCTGCCTCAGAGCTCACCTGGCTCTGCCTGGTCCCTCTCTGCTCCTCAGTTCTGAGGCACAGGCTGGCACAGGACAAGGCAGAGTGCAACAAACACCCAAAGAGGCTCTGTCAGCTCATGAGGAGAGAAAAGCCACAAACCCAAGTGATGAACCCCACTGATGGCCTTGTCATTTACAGAACAGGGGGGAATGGCTTCAAACTTCCAGAGGGCAGGGCTGGATGGGACCTT
>NW_024531144.1:0-12791 GCF_017590135.1 Pyrgilauda ruficollis
TCATCACCAAGTCCCTGATGTACAAAATTCTCCGTAATCTGCAAAAAGACATTGTACGACGGGGACGTGAGGCTTATACAACCTGGCTACTTCGGGTCTGGGACCTTATGGGTACAGGCGTACAACTGGATGGTGGTGAGGCAAGGAATTTGGGACCCTTAGCCCAGGACTCAGGTATGAATCAGATTTTTGTAAGGGAACCAAAGTCCCTTTCCCTCTGGGAGCGGCTTTTAATGAGTGTCAGAGAGAGGTTTGTCCACAGGGAGAGAATGCAGGACCACCACCATAGAATGCACTAGAAGACCCCTGAGGAAGGGATCCGACAGCTGAGAGAAGTGGCAGTATTGGAGGTACTCTTTGGGAGGGATGGACAGCATGATAATAACCCTGACAAGGTCAGGTGCATAGGGCAAATGTTGTGGAGTCTGGCAAATCTAGGGCCATCTCAATATACCACCTTCATTACAAAGATTTATGCTGATACCAACCAAGAGACAGTGGATTCTGTCGCCAACAAGCTTAGAAATTATGAGAGTATGATCAATGGCCCAATGCAGGCTCATGTCTCTGCTGTGGTTAAGGAGTTCAAAAAGGAGATAAGGGAGATGAAGGAGGAGAGGAAGATGACTGCAGTACCTGTGCAAGTCACAGCCCCCAAAGTCAGAGCCCAACATGCCCCAGCTAGAGAGAGGGTACACCCCATGGGCTGACCTATGATTCTTTCTGCATGACCATGGGGAAGACATGGGAAGGTCGGATGGGAAACCCACTTCTGTCCTGGCAGCATGGGTGCGTCAACTCAGGAAGGGAAACACTAACTGAGGAAGCTCCACTAAAGTGAAGGTAGCCTCAACCTCCCATGACTGAGCTGGCCTAGTATGATCTGTCAGATCCCCTTTAAGGAACCTCTAGTATGTATGCCCAAGAAAGAAATAATAACCACAGTTAGAGGAGCCCTGCCTCTAGCCAGGAAGAGGCTAGGGAAAACTGGATCTTCTGGACGGTGTGGATCCGATGGCCTGGCACATCAGAACCACAAAAATATACCTTTGTTGATACTGGTGCACACTGTACCTTGAAACTATCAGGAAATGTGGGGGTGGAGCCTGTTTCCATTGCTGGGGTTACGGGGAGATCACAGCATATGACCGTGTTGGAAGCCAAGGTGAGACTGACTGGGAAAGAGTGGAAGAAACATCCTATTGTGACTGGCCTAGAGGCCCTGTGTATTTTAGGCATAGACTTCCTCCGGAATGGCTATTACAAAGACCCAAAAGGATTCAGGTGGGCATTTGGAATAGCTGCTGTAAAGGCAGAGAACATTAGGCAGTTGAACACCTTGCCTGGACTATCAGAAAACCCATCTGCAGTAGGACTCCTGAAGGTGGAAGAGCAACAAGTGCCGATTGCCACCTCGACGGTGCACCGCAGGCAGTATCAAATGAATTGAGATGCCATGATCCCCATCCACAAAATGATCTGTGAGCTGGAGAGCCAAGGGGGGGGGGGGGGGGCCCACTCACCCTTCAACAGTCCCATTTGGCCTGTGCGCAAGTCTGACAGAGAATGGAGATTGACTGTGGATTACCGTGGCTTGAATGAAGTGACTCCACCGCTGAGTGCCGCTGTGACGGACATGCTGAAGCTCCAGTACAAGCTGGAGTCCAAGTCAGCAAAGTGGTATGCCACTATTGACATTGCTAACACATTTTTCTCCATGTATCTGGCAACAAAATGCAGGCCTCAGTTTGCCTTCACCTGGAGGGGCATGTAGTACACTGAGAAGTGACTGCCCCAGGGGCAGAAGCACAGCCCCACCATCTGCCATGGACTGATCCAGGCTGCACTGGAAAAGGGTGAAGCTCCAGAACACCTGCAGTACATCAATGACATCATTGTGTGGGGGAACACAGCAATGGAAGTATTTGAGAAAGGAGAGAGGATCATCCAGATACTGCTACAAGCCATCTTTGCCATCAAGAAGAGCAAAGTCAAGGGACCTGCCCGAGAGATCCAGTTCCTGGGAGTAAAGTGGCAAGACGGACGGTGTCAGATTCCCACTGAGGTCATCAACAAGATCACAGCAATGTCTCCACCAACCAACAAGAAGGAAACACAAGCTTTCCTAGGCACCATAGGTTTTTGGAGAATGCACATTCCCGAGTACAGCCAGATTGTGAGCCCTTTCTACCTGGTCACCCGCAAAAAGAATGATTTCCACTGGGGCCCTGAACAGCAGCAAACCTTTGCTCAGATCAAGCAGAGGATTGCTCAAGCAGTTGCCCTTGGCCCAGTCAGGACAGGACCAGATGTGAAGAACGTGCTCTACTCTGCAGCTGGGAGCCATGATCTGTCCTGGAGCTTTTGACGAAAGTGCCTGGAGAGACTTGGGGTCAACCACTGGGATTCTGGAGCCAAAGTTGCAGAGGGTCCGAAGCCAACTACCCTCCCACAGAGAAGGAAATCTTGACCGCCTATGAAGGAGTTCAAGCCACCTAGGAGGTGATTGGCACAGAAGCAGAACTCCTCCTAGCACCCCGACTACAGGTGCTGGGGTGGATGTTTAAACAAAAGGTTCCCACTTCTCACCACACCACCGACACCACATGGAGCAAATGAATTGCCCTCATCACACAGCGCACTTGTATTGGAAACCCAAATTGCCCTGGGATTTTGGAAATAATTACAAATTGACCAGAAGGTAAAAACTTTAGTCTCACTGATGAAGAGGAACAAGAGCAAGTGACATGTGCTGAAGAAGCTCCACCATACAACCAACTAGCAGCAGAGGAAAAACATTATGCTCTTTTCACTGACAGTTCCTGTTGCATCGTAGGGATGAACTGGAAGTTGAAAGCAGTCGTATGGAGCCCCACATGACAGGTTGCACAAGCTACCAAAGGAGAATGTGGATCAAGTCAACTTGCTGAACTCAAGGCCGTTCAGCTGGCCCTGGACATTGCAGAGAGAGAGACGTGGCCAAAGCTATACCTTTATACTGATTCATGGATGGTAGCCAATGCTCTGTGGGGCTGGCTGGGAAGGTGGAAAAAGGCTAACTGGCAGTGTAGAGGAAAACCAATTTGGGCTGCTGAAGAGTGGAAAGACATATCCTCTCGGGTAGAGAAGCTACTTGTGAAAGTCCATCATGTAGATGCCCATGTCCCCGAGAGTAGAGCCAATGAGGAGCACCGAAACAATGAACAGGTAAATCAGGCAGCAAAGATAGAGGTATCAAAGATAAGCTTAGATTGGCAACATAAAGGGGAGTTATTCCTAGCTCAATGGGCCCATTATGCCTCAGGTCATCAGGGCAGAGATGCTACCTATAAATGGGCATGAGACTGAGGGGTGGATTTAACCACAGACAGTATTTCTCATGTTATTCATGACTGTGAGACATGCGGAGATCAAGCAGGCCAAGCAGGTGAAGCCCGTATGGTATGGTGGGCGGTGGTCCAAATATAAGTATGAGGAGGCCTGGCAGATTAACTACATCACACTGCCCCAGACACACCAAGGCAAGTGCTATGTGCTGACCATGGTGGAAACTGCCACTGGATGGCTGGAGACCTATCCTGTGCCTCACACTATGGCCCAGAACAACATCATGAGTCTGGAAAAGCAAGTCCTGTAGAGACATGGCACCCCTGAAAGAATTGAGTTGGACAACAGGACCCATTTCAAGAATGGCCTTATAAACCCCTGGGGCAGAGAACATGGTATTGAATGGATATATCATATCCCCAATCATGCACCTGCTGCCCGGAAAGTTGAACAGTGCAACAGACTACTTAAGACTGCCCTGAAGGCACTTGGTGGGGGAAGCTTTAGAAATTGGGAAATGAACTTAGCAAAAGCCACCTGGATGGTCAACACCCGAGGGTCTGTCAATTGAGCTGGTCCTACCCAGTCTGAACCCTTGCACACAGTCGATGAAGATAAAGTCCCTGTTGTACACATGAACGGTATTTTAGGAAAGACTGTTTGGATTAGTCTCACCTCAGGCAAAGACAAACCCATCCATGGGATTGGTATTGCTCAAGGACCTGGTTACACTCGGTGAGTAATGCAGAAATATGGAGAAGCCCATTGTGTACCACAGGGAAACCTAGTCTTAAGTGGTAACTGTGTGTACGATTTCATTGTGTAGAATTTATTGATTTGGGTATTGTGGATGTGAGAGCCTGGTCAGAGAGCGAGAAAACTAGATAAGTTTTCCCACAATCGGCTTGTGAGACTTTAGGGAGTTGAAAATAAACAATTATAGCTTATTATTATTATAAACAACCTGCAGGTGTTGTTTTCCTACTCTCTGTTTACTTGTTTTTCTCAAAGATTGTTTATAAGAAAGGTGTTTTGCTAATTAGCCAATCAGATGAAATGTATTAATTGACCAATCAGGTCTATCTGTATCCGAACAGTGTATAAAAAGAAGAATCCGAAGTAAAGCTATGCTATGCTGTGCAAACCAGCCTTCTGATGAGTCTGTGTCATTTCTTACTCAACACTGACATCTGGTGACCAGGCCGTGTTTTGCATCGATGGGCCCCTAGTGGATCACGGGACGGACGAGACACTTCGGACCCCTGCCGGAATTCTGCCGGAACCCCTGCGGCACCCGCACAGTCCACCTGTATCTGGACACCCTCTGTTCCCCTGGAGAGGTAACGACCTTACCCCACGTCCTCCAGGAAGGGACTGCGATCCCGGTTTTGCCCTGATAGCATGGGTGGGAATGAAGTCCCCAGCACAGCGGACAATCCGTACTTTTTGCTGGAGGTTGGGGGCCAGTGTTTCCACAATGGGGAGTCACGCTTCTAAAGAAGAACAAGTGATTTTTTTCTGTGTGGAAGGACATGATTTCCTTAATGGGACTCTCTGTGTCAGTTGATTCACTCTGCACTCTGTTAGCCTGGGCAAAATCTCATGAATTTCTGGTGGATGTGGACACCACTTTTAGTCTGCACTTGTGGGAGGCATTGGGCCGCTGGCTCTTGGATGGAAATTCTCAAGGGGATTCCACTGTGCCTTGACTTATACTTGTATGGGAACTCCTGTCCCCTGTCTTCTGAGCCCACATCCAGGTGGACAGCGAGTCAGAAGTGGGGACCTCGGAGGGCAAAGATGTTGCCTTTGGGGGTGCTGACACCCCAGGGGAGGATCACCAGACTGAGTGGCTGCCGGCTTTTTTCTGGCTCCACGCAGACAGGCAGGGGGCATGGGGACTCCCTGTGAAAACTAACTCTCATCTAGAGATTATGTTCCACCGACATATCCTTGTGTCGTAGGTTAAGAAGGAAGTGAGATTTTGGGAGGATGTGGTCAAACCAATCAGTGCTTGGATTTGAATATTGGCACCTGGTTTGGCCACTGAAGGTATAGACTGCCTCTGAGAACACAGGGGGTTAAAATCAGAGAACTTCCAGGAACTCTCTCTTGGCCCAGTCAGTGAAGGAGGCCAGACCTCCCCTGCCCAGCTAGGGCTGGGTGGGGGGGGGAAGCCATTCGGCCGGGGTGAGGTAGGCCAGAGCCTTGGGCAAAGGAGGGGGGTGAAGGCTTTACAAGATGGAAGGGTGGAGGACCCCTGAAAAGCATCGGGCTCCCTCCCCCCCTCCCCCCCCCCGGGAGAGAGATAGAGAGCCAGTGCCTCTGCTGCCTTGAAATTCGATATCTTAGACTGGCAGCATGGCCCAGCTGGAAGGAGAGGTGGAGAACCGGTCTCCATGGGAGTTCTGGGCAGACAAAGGCAAAGATTTTAACCCCTTTCTTGAATAGTGGAAACCTCATACTGATAGTGGAAACAAATACTGATCCTCCTGAATCTGAATGAGGAGAGAGAGAGATGAAGCCAGGGCACTAGCATTGTGCCAGCCTCAAACCGTGACACCTTGTCCCTACGACTTTGTGAGGCTGACGTCTCCTCCTCCCGCAAAACCAAGAGCGATAGCCGCTTCTTGGCCGTGCTCAGGGAATGGCCTCTTCCTGTTTGCGCTGATTTCAGCCCCTTCATCACCACTGGTGGCGCCAAAACTATTGCCGCCGCAGCTGGCAGGTCAATCTTCCCATGCCTTTCAAAGAGCGGCTGGCAAGCCTCTGCAACAGGTGGCCCTGCTCAGGCTGCCAGTCATGCCCACCTCTGTCTGGCAGGGGGCAGGGGGGCGGTCTTGCACTGCTGCACAAGCCACTTGGCCCCTCTGGCCGGCCCCCCCTTCTCCCCTCCTGCAAGCCAGGGACCGTCTCTTTCACGGCCGGCAGGAGCTGCTGTTCCCAACTCAAGTTTCCCCCCCCCCCATCGCAGGTGAGGGCGGAGTCATCTCTGCCCTCGGCGGTCATCACGACCACACTGGTCACTTGGTTGGCTCCCTTGTCATCAGCCACAGAGCCTGCACAGCTTTACCAACCACTCCTATCATTAGTGCCTCCCAGTGGGTGTTTATTCCAGCTGATGTCACACCCCCAGCAGGCTTCCCCCTCCTTTTCCATGGCACCTGCACAGACGACAGCACCTGTGACCGCCACATCAGCGCCATCTCTATGAACGGTAAATCACACAACAGGAGCTGTGTTCCCTTTAGCACCCCCACCTTTAGTTGCAGAACAACTGCCTTCTCCTCCTTGCACGGCAGCTGACTTGGTTGACTTAATGTCTTTTGCAGCTTCACCATTGCAGCCTGTGGTGGTGGCGGCAGCACTGCTGGCCACGGCTGGGCCACCCGCCACCGCGCCTCAGGCAGAGTCACTTGCGGCTGGGCTCTCAGCAACGGCACAGCCGGTGGCCGGCCTCCGTGCATCTGGGCTTGCAACTGGCCCCTCAGCTTCGTGGTCTGCAGTTGGTCCCTTGACTTCAGAGCCTTTGGCCAACCCACCACCCCCTGCTGCCTGCAGGCTGTCCTCCCCATCCCTGGATGGGGACAGCGACAGCGATGAATGCCAACGGCCAGTCCCCTGGCGGGAGCGTGCCCTGATGGCAGAACGCTGGCACTGACAGCAGGCGTCTTTGTCCCTGCTTAATCTCTGGACTTTGCCCCCCTGTCGGGTGACCATGGGCCCCAAGAACCCTTGCAGCTTTTGGGATGCAGTTAAGACACAAGCTTCAGAAGCTGGGGATTGGGACCTGTTGGACAGGATGGGAATGCCACAGTGGGAAGCTGACACCACACTAGATCCGGGGGAAGGGGCCACAGATGTCAGTCAAACAGTTCATCAAGCATCTGTGGAGGAGACACAGGTGGTTCAGGGAGACCATGCTCTAACACAAGGAGAGATTCAAGCTTTTCCCATGTATAAAGCTGTCCCAAATTCAAAACACACTGACAGGCATGATGTCATTGCCTGGCAGGTGGTCCAAGATTTGCAAGAGAAGGTTGCAAAATATGGCCTTGGCTCCATACAAGTTATGCAGATTCTCAGAGTGCTAAACACAGACCTGCTTGCTCCATTTGATATTAGAGATATAGCTCAGGTGCTGTTCCAGCCTGTGCAATTTAGGACTTGTCTGGACAACTGGAGGCAGGCTGCTGAAAGGGTTGCAGCACGCAAGAGGCTTTTGCGTCAGGGGAATCCTAGGTTTTGCATGGGGGTGGACACTTTCCTCAAAGAACAGACCATTTCCAATCCTGATTTTCAGGCTACCTAGGACTCTGCTGTTCTTGAGCAGAGTCAAAGGGTAGGACTTAATGCATTGTTAAAAAGTATTGAAATGGCCTTCCCCAGACCATAATACACGTCAATAACTCAAGGAGCAGGTGAGCCTTTTTTGCCATTTGTTGAGAAACTTGCAGCTGCCCTGGAGAAGCAGGTTGAGGATGATACCTTGAGGCGGGTTTTATGCAAGCAGTTAGCTTTGGACAACACAAACAGTGAGTGCCGGAAGATCAAAGATGCTCCTCCAGGCGACCCGATGCTAACAGATATGGTCAATGCACATGTCAAGGTAGGTGCTGTAGACCACAAAGTGTCTGCTCTGGCAGTTGCTTTACAGCCAGGCCAGATATCCTCAGGGGGTGGACAACAGAAGAAGAGCAAAAATAAGAGCAAGAAAAAGCAAGGAACGTGCAAAAAACAGGGCCAAGTACCACTTTATTGTGCTCTAGATGCCTAAGTGCAGGTCATTATTCAACCCAATGTAGGTCTAAATATCATGCTAATGGCCAATCTTTGGTAGGACCGGGAAACGGGAAGATGAGCACACAGGGGAATTGACACAAGTGATTCCTCAGGGCATGGCACCGGCTCAGCCCTGCCCAGCCAGTTTGGAGGCAGCACCCACAGCTCCACCAGGGTGGATGTACGTACCACAACCGCAGTCATGTTAGAATCCTGTCGTGAACACGAGGTTCCTTTGGATGTGTTCAGACCTTTGGGACAAGGACTGAGCGCACTGCTTGTGGGAAGATCTAGTGTCACCCACCAAAGAATCTTTGTTCACCCAAGTGTCATTGACTCTGGCTTTTCAGGTAAAATTCGTGCTACAGTTTCCACGCCCACCACCCCTGTCACTATTCTGGCAGGGACTCGGATTGCTCAACTTGTGCCTTTTCAGTCATGTGTCCCCAGGACAGGCCAGCGGACTTGTGGGAATGGTGGCTTCAAATCTGCGGGACTGCCACAAGTCCTCTGGTCTGTGGATATTTCTGCTCAGCGACCCCAGATGGTGTGTTCCCTGACCTTACCGGGTGCCCACCCGCTGAGGATCGGGCTTCAAGGTTCGATCGACACAGGGGCAGATGTGACAGTCGCCTTCCTCTCTGCGTGGCCTCCTACATGGCCTTTGGCTTCTGTAGGGTCAGCCATCGAAGGGGTGGGGTTGCAGCATGTACCTTGGTAAGCCAACAGTCTGTGCTGATCAGTAACACGAATGGGCAGACAGCTGCAGTTCAGCCCTATGTCATTCCAACTCCAATCAATCTCTGGGGGCGAGATGTATTGGCTGCCTGGGGGTTGTGAATTGGGATGGATTTTTAATTGGGGCCACTGTGTTGAAGGGCAGTGGCTGGTGGACAAACCTATTTGGGTTCACCAGTGGCCCCTGACAAAAGAAAAATTGGTCTCTCTTCATGAATTGGTTCAGGAACAACTTCAACAGGGACACATTGAGCCTTCTACTAGTCCCTGGAATACTCCTGTCTTTGTGATAAAGGAAAAATCTGGGAAATGGAGGTTGTTACAGGACCTCCGGAAAATTAATGCAGTGATGGAAAACATGGGGGCATTGCAGCTTGGTATGCCCTCACCCACCATGATCCCTGTGGGATGGGAGGTCTTGATCATTTATTTGAAGGATTGTTTCTTCACAATTCATTTGCATCCTAATGACAAACCAAAGTTTGCCTTCACAGAGACTTCGGTCAACAATACTGAACCCATGCAGAGATATCAATGGAGAGTTTTGCCACAGGGCTGTCACAATAGCCCAACTATTTGTCAGTGGTATGTGGCTCAGGCCTTGTCCGGAGTCTGTGAGCAGTTTTCTGATGCATGTCGTTATCATTATGTCCTAGGGTGAGGTTATGGTGCTTGTATCCCCAATCGTGTGCTCTGTTAGTGCTGGATATTATGTACTGTGCCTTCAAGACTGGCTCTGAAGAGCAAGGTTTGTTTTGGTTTGTTATCAGCCTGCTCCCCCACGGTTGGTGGGATAGAGAGACAGGGCAGTACATAGTGCAGCTTTTGCTTTTTGCTTTGCTTTTTGCTGCTTGCTTTGCTCTCGCTCCTGCTTCGCTCCTGCTTTGCTCCCGCTTTGCTTTTGCTTTTTGCTTCTGTTAGTTAGTTTAGCTAAGCGGTTCAGATTTTTCCCAGTGGTCTCAACTTTCATGACGATCAAGAGGCAAAGAATGAGGGAAATTTCAGACAGACACTCACAGGGGGCCCCCTTTGGAGGTTTTCTCCCAGATTTGCCCTAATCCAGGACACATTACATGGATGACATCCTCGTGGCAGCACCCACCCAGGATGAGTTGCTGAGGATATGGCCTCAGCTGTTCGCTGCTCTGCATGCTTACAGGCTGCAGGTAGCCCTGGAGAAGGTTCAACAGTACCCTCCTTAGAAGTATCTGGGAGTCAAAATTCTTGACCAAACTATTCAGCATCAAGAGGTGCAATTCTCGACTTCTATTAAGATCTTGAATGATGCCCAGAAATTGATGGGTGTCATCAGCTGGTTGTGTCCCTACTTGGGACTAACCAGAAAACAACTATCCCCATTGTATGACACTCTAAAGAGGGACCCTGACCTGAGATCACCTCGGCAATTGACTCCTGAGGCACGACGAGTGCTGGAGGAGGTTCAAAAGGCTATTTCTGCTTGTCAGGTTAATTGAGCAGATCTTTCCATTGATATCACTATCTTCATTACCAACCCAGATTTTTATCCTAAGGGTATCATTGGCCAATGGAGTGACAAGTGGTCTGATCCCTTGCACATTTTGGAATGGGTCTTCTTGCCTGATCAACCAAAAAAGACGGCACCCTCATTATTTGAGCTGATTGCTCGTTTGATAATCCAATGCTGTCAAGGGTGTTTGCAATTGATGGCAGCTGATCCTGCAACAATCATTCTTCCAGTAGAATGGGAAGACTTTGAATGGAGCTTTGCTAACAGTGCTCCTTTGCAAAGTGTGCTGCAAAACTTTCAGGGCAGATTGCCTATCATATGCCCAGTCGGAAGTTATTGCAGTTGGCAAAAACAGCCAATCTGTTGTTGCAGCCAAAAAAGCAGCCGGGTGCCAGTGCAAGGGCCCACTGTCTTCACTGACAGTTCCGGAAAAATGGGGAAAGCCACTGTTACTTGGAAGGATGAATCTAGATGGCAAATGTTGGAGGGCCATGAGTCAGGCTCACTCCAACTGGTTGAGTTAAAGGCCATTGCCATGGCATTCCAGAAATTTTCTCAGGTGCCTCTGAACTTGGTTACTGATTCTGCCTATGTTGCAGACATAACCAAGCATTTGGATTGTTCACTTCTGTAGGAAGTCAACAGCACAGTTGTGTTTCAGTTCTTGAAAGCCTTGTGGAGTGCAATTCAGCCCAAGTTAATTCATATTACATCTTGTACCTTCAGAGTCACACCAGTTTACCAGGTTTCATAACAGAAGGTAATGCCAGGGCTGACAGGTTGGCTAACCCTGCGTGAGTAGCGCCTCAGCCTGACAAGACTGCGCAAGCTAAAGCGCCGCCTGATTTTTTTCCATCAAACTGCACATACCCTGCAAAAACATTTTCACTTGACGCCAGCTGAGGCTCATGACATTGTCAGTTCTTGCGCTGTCATGGACTTGCTGCACCTTTACCAGTGGGACTGAACCCCAGAGGCCTAAAGGCCTTGCAGCTTTGGCAAACAGATGTCACTCACATCACTGAATTTGGCCGACTTAAGTATGTCTATTGACACCTTCTCCTTCTCCATGTGGGCATCTGCTCATACTGGAGAAAAGGGTCGCGATGTGATTGCCCATTGGAGGATGGCTTTTTCAATCTTGGGAATACCTTCTTCTGTGAAAACTGATAATGGCCCTGCCTATGTCTCACAGAAGACAGTTTTTACGCTTATGGGGATTGTCACACAAACTTGGTATCCTGCACTCTCCAACGGGCCAGGCCATTGCTGAATGCGCTCATAGTACCTTGAAGCGTGTTCTGGACAAACAAAAAAGGGGAATGCCCGGAGAAACCCCACACAGTCGATTGGAAAAAGCTCTATATACAATCAACCATCTTACAGTGCCACAGAATTCAGAGAATCCTGTCATTTTAAATAATTTTCTCTCATTGCATTCTTCAGGTGAGACGCATCTCCCTCGAGCGAAAGTCTGGATACGGGACCTAGCCACTAATAAGTGGGAGGGCCTGTATGACCTTATCACTTAGGGCCGTGGATATGCATGTGTTTCCACAGATACTGGAGTACGATGGGTACCTGCGAGGTGTATCCGCCCCGATTTGCAACAACAAAACCAGAATGTGGCTAACAGGCAACCTCTGAACAATGATCAAGATGTTGACTATCCATCAGATGGCCCCTCCACGAGTGGGAAGTGAACATTGCATCCTTTCTTTGCTTCTGAAAAAGAACTGTTGACAGGCTAAGACTGTTAGTTCTTTGAACAAATTAATGATAAGTTGTTACTATATTAGACTTAGTATTGAGATTGTATTAGAATAGGTAACTGATTTTAAGATTGATAGTGCATTTCATGTAAGAGGGAATCAAAAGATTTGATCTCTCTAACCATTTTAATTGGCATCTGATTGAGGTTCTGATTGATAACTAGTAACTGCTAGAGGAACCTCTGGAGCTGTGTTTGTTCTCCTTCCTGAAAGAGGCCCTGCAGAGGATTACAAACACCTCCTCTGCCTTTAAACAAAAAGGGGGGGCCTGTGGATGTGACAGCCTGGTCAAACAGTGAGAAAACTAGATAAGTTTTCCCAGAATCGGCTTGTGGGACTTTAGGGAGTTGAAGATAAACAATGATAGCTTATTATTATAAACAACCTGCAGGTGGTGTTTTCCTACTCTCTGTTTTCTTGTTTTTCTTAAAGATTGTTTATAAGAAAGGTGTTTTTGTTAATTAGCCAATCAGGTGAAATGAATTGATTAATTGACCAATCAGGTCTATCTGTATCGGAACAATGTATAAAAATGAGAATCTGAAGTAAAGCTATGCTATGCTGTGTAAAACAGCCTTCTGGTGAGTCTGTGTCATTTCTTACTCAACAGCGACAGGGTATGATGCTGATAGTAATAGAATTAGGGGTGGATAATGTCTGTCCTGGTTCAGGGCAAATTTGGG
>NW_024531145.1:0-670 GCF_017590135.1 Pyrgilauda ruficollis
TGGGGGTCTCGGGGGTCCCCCTAACCTGCAGTTCCCCTCTCTGCCCAGCGGGGGCGCCGGCGGGTGCTGTTGGAGGCGGCGCTGGCGCAGGCGCGGGGGCGGCGCCGGGCAGCCATGACGGGGGCGGGGCTGGAGAGGCACCTGCAGGCGCTGGCGGCTGTGGCCAATCAGATGCAGCTCCGCCCACCCTTCCTCACAGAGGTGGGTGGGGCTTTGGATGGGTTGGGGGTGTGGCCTGAGGGGTGTGTGGTTTGCACGGAGGAGGGGCGGGGCTTTGTAATTGCCATATAAGGAGATGGGTGGAGCTTAAGGGTAGGACCAAGGCTAAGGGGTGGGGCCTAACTCGGGATGGGGTGGAGCTTGACTAAGAATTGCCTTATAAGGAGGTGGGTTGGGCCAAGGAGGACCTGGTTTTGTCTTTATATGGTCAACAGGGTGTGGCCACAAAGGGCTTGGCCCAAAGAGAGTCACAGTGATTGGCTGGCACATTGGGTGTGGGTGTGGTCTCATTTGCATGTCCCCACCCCCTAGGTGTTGGGGCAGCCTTGGGCTCTGGCGTTTAGCCCCGCCCCTCGGCCACACCCCCCACTGCTGCCCCACCCCCTGCGGCCTGCAGGGGGCGGCTTCAACCCGGTGGGTACTGGGGGGCACTGGGAGGGGACTGGGAGGG
>NW_024531146.1:0-670 GCF_017590135.1 Pyrgilauda ruficollis
TCCTCACTGCAGCACAGAGGAATCTGTACTATTAAATATTTACTGATGCATAAGCTGGAAGAAAATGGTGGGTCTGCTATAAAATCCTGTTTGCTAGTACACAAGAGCAGTATAAATTCCCCCTCAGTAATTCTACTTAACTTCCTCTGCAGGGAACAGGATTTGCAGCTAGGACAGTAAAATGAAGAAATTAATTCAGATGCACAAGATACAATAATAAAAATTAAAATGTATAATTTATCCCTTATAAAAGCCCAGCAGCACAGGCTTAGTGCCTGAGGGAACCTTCTTCATAGGGAACCTCCAGCATAAAGATTTCAAGGCTTGCCTACAAACATCCACATTTACCTGATCCTTGATCTGGTGACTGTCCAATTTTGAGTGGGAAATTGGATGAGGGAACAGCAAGAGGCCTCTTCTAACCAGCATTACCACAAATTTGCAACTGCCCTGTATTTGAGCACTGATACCTCAGTAGCACATCCTAATTCCAGTAAGCAGCTCCAAGGTTATCATGGGCACACTGGTGCTTTGAAAACATCTGAAAAGCAAGATTTTGAGGGTGTTTCCACTAGATTCTTCATCTTCTGCCTTATAAGGATAAATTAATCTTTATTTGCCAGAGTGGCATGAAAGTGCTGCTCCACCATCACTGGTAGGTGCTGCAGCT
>NW_024531147.1:0-670 GCF_017590135.1 Pyrgilauda ruficollis
GCCTTGTGGAACTGATGGCACCTGGCACAGCAGCTGTGATAGCCCCAAATCTCACTGCCCATCCAGGTCACCGAGAGAGCAGCCTCAAAAACAACCCTCTAATTTCTGGGAGGGGCAAGGAGGTGGCAAACTGGGGTAGATAAATGACTCAGCTGCCCATCAGAACCTGGGCTGGGCCAGGGCAGGACCAGGAAGAGAACGGGATGTTCTCCCAAGGGCTGGGACTACACCTTGGCAGAAAGGTTGGCTCCCCCTCCTGCTTTAAACCCATCATAAATCTCAACAGGACTCTGGGTCAGGTCCCTCTGCTCTACCCTGCAACCTCTGTCACCAGCGTGCTCTGTTGGTGCAGAAATCTGTGATAATTTACATTTTGGGTGCTGTTAAAACATCCTGAGAGCTGCTGCAGGACACACAAGCACGTTATTAATCTGAAAAACAAGGCTGGGTGTATTTTGCTCAAGGAAGTTGCTTTTTGAACAGTTTTATCAATTCTTCTGTCTTCTCCACACTTCTGAAAAGGCCTAAAATTGAGGACAGGGTCTTTAAAAAACTCAAGTGTTCTGGGACAGGTTGGATGGGGCTTGGAGTAATCTGATCTAGTGGAAGTTGTCCTTGCCCACAAGATGATCTTGAAGGTTACTTCCAAATCAAACCATTCCATGATTCT
>NW_024531148.1:0-620 GCF_017590135.1 Pyrgilauda ruficollis
AAAAAAGGAGGAAAATTGGGAAAATATTGGGATAAAAGGGGGGAAATGAAAGAAAAAAGGTGAAAAATGAAGTAGGAAAGGGGAAATTGGGTTTGGGGATTTTCCTGGGATTTTGTGGGAAAATTCAGGGAAAAATGCTGGGAAATTGAGGGGAAAAAGGGAATTTTTGGGGTTTTGGGATCCCAGTTTCGCTGGGAATTCCCCCTCAAATCCCAGATTTTTTTTTGGGGGATCAAACCCTCAAAATTCCCTTTAAAAATCCCCCATTTTCAACCAAAATTCCCAAAAAAAGGGAATTTAAATGCAAAAAAAACCCCAAAATTCCCTTTTTAAACCCCACAATTCCCAGGGAATTTTTCCTTTTTTTTCCAGGGATTTTCCCTTTTTTCCTTTTTTTCCCTTTTTTCCAGGAGGTTTTTCCAGGTTTTTTGTGGGATGGGGAGAATTTCCCTGGAATGTTAATGCCAGAGGGGGGAGGGGCCTCGTTTGTCTTTATTTGCCTTTAATTAATTATTGAGAGGCAATTCCAGCCCTTTCCCAAGGGAAAATCCAGGGATTTTCTGGGATCATTTTCCCATTTTCTCAGCCAGATGGATCCTAAAGGATGAGCCCAAAAAAAA
>NW_024531149.1:0-669 GCF_017590135.1 Pyrgilauda ruficollis
CATGGTTATGTTTGAGCAGTTATGAGTACACATTTAATCTATTCTGTTTCATGACCTGTGTATTGACACATTTGTGCTCCCCTGCAGCAGCTGTGTATCACCCTCACCTTTTGTAATCTCACACTGCCGGGGGCCAAAAGTATCAGATCCCATCAGGAAGGAAAGGGAGAGATGGGCTGCAACGCCTGGTCTTCATGTAGGAGCTGATAGATTTGACTTTATCCAGTGCACTCCCTGGGCTGAAGCGCAGCATCTCACACTTTGGGAAACAAAAAGATGAGATGAGCTAATTTGTATGAATAGGTTGTTCAATCACCTGGCCAATATCACTGAAGAGATATATTATAAATACTAAATGAGACTCAGGTACTCTAAAAGAGTAGAGTTAGCTGCATTCTTCATCACAGGATGGGTTGGTGTGTCATCAACTGAAAATAAACTCTGAAGGTTCTGGCTTCTGTGCTAACATTGCTAACTCTTAAGTCACTCTTCTTGAAGAAATATGTATGTTATATTTATTAAATTTCAACTTTGAAATACATTTAGAAACCTTAATTCCTTTTAAAAGTATTTATTTTTTAAAAATAGTAAACGTGTTATACAAAATTTAAAAAAAATCAAAAGACGTTTGTTAAAAAATGTTTTTGATGAATTGTTATATATATATAT
>NW_024531150.1:0-669 GCF_017590135.1 Pyrgilauda ruficollis
TGGGGCTGGCAGGTGAGCTCACCTGGGGGGCGGAGCCTCCTGGGGGGCGGGGTCACCTGGGATGGGTGGAGTCACCTGGGGTCACCAGGGCAGGGCTGGGCGGGGTCAGGGTGTGGCTGGGGTGTGGCCAGGTGTGCTCAGGGTGTGGCCAGGTGAGGTCAGGGCAGGGTCACAGAGGGGTTGGGTGTGGCTGGGGTGTGGCCAGGTGAGGATGGGAGGGGCTGGGAGGGGTCAGGGTGGGTCAGGGCATGGCCAGGTGAGGCCAAGGCGTGGCTGGGCAGGGCCTGGGTGTGGTTTGGGTGTGGCCAGGTGAGGTCAGGATGGGTGGGCGTGGCCGTGGTTGGCGCTGGGTGTGACCAGGTGTGTCAGGGCGTGGCCAGAGAGGTGGTGGGTGTGGTCAGGGCGTGGCCAGATGAGGTCAGGTTGGGTGGGCGTGGCCAAGTGTGCCCAGGTGTGTCAGGGCGGGGTCTGGGCGTGCCCAGGTGTGCCGTGGGTGGGGCCAGAGTGGGACTGGGCGTGGCTGGGTGCTGCTGGGGTGTGGCCAGGTGAGCTTAGAATAGATGGGTGTGGCCAGGTGAGCTCAGGGTGTGGTCTGGGTGTGTCAGGGCGGGGTTGGGCGTGGCCAGGTGAGCTTAGAATGGATGGGTGTGGCCAGGTGAGCTCAGGGCG
>NW_024531151.1:0-669 GCF_017590135.1 Pyrgilauda ruficollis
GCCAAGGCCTTTGACACTGTATGTCATCAGCATGTAATTGAGGGTCTGGTCCAGAGAGGGGTTAATCCGCTTGTGGTGCAGCTGGTAAGGGAAATGTATAAAGACATCAAAACATACATTTCCATTGGAAGGGAGAGGACAGATCCCATTTACATTCACTCTGGTGTCAAGCAAGGCAATCCTATGTCACCTGCACTGTTCAACTTGGCCATGGACCCTCTTCTATGTAAACTCGAAAGTGAAGGTGAAGGTTTCCAACATGGGAATTTGAAAATAACAGCCATGGCGTTTGCAGAAGATTTAGTGCTGCTGAGTGATTCCTGGGATGCTATGAATCGTAATATCAGAGATTTGGAGACTTTTTATGAACTTACTGGTCTCTGGACTCGGGGAGAACTGTCACAGCTTTTACATCAAGCCTACAAGAGACTCATATACTATCAATGACTGTCCCCCTTGGGAGATAACTGGTTCCCCCCTGAAAATGATCGACCCAGGGAGCTCAGAAAAATATCTTGGCACATGGGTTGACCCCTGGACTGGCTTTGCAGATTCAGGTTTATCAGAGAAACTCATGGACTGGCTCCATCGGATTGGGAGTTCACCCCTTAAACCTCTTCAGAAGGTCGATATACTCAGGACTTATACCATCCAGAGACTGGTATATCT
>NW_024531152.1:0-669 GCF_017590135.1 Pyrgilauda ruficollis
TCTTAGAGATGCAAGATATTATTTCAGATCACCAAAGAGAATAATACATTTATCCCATATACCCAAAATACATTGAAATCACAATAGAAAAGCATTCATGTGAAATCCTTCTACTTGAGTCATTATTTTTTGCTTAGAAATGGCACTTTTTCTTTGAATCCTGACTATTCCCTCTGACTTAATCAGTGGGTCTTGTGGGAAACAAAGAATGAAGCTGTGGTCAAGGGCTCTTCAGGCTGGGAAAGAAGAGAATTTATAAACTGAAAATCTAAGATGCTTGACACTCTCGGTCTTTTCTTTGCAAAAAATAAAATTTTAAACTGATGGCGAAAAGCAGAGCTTGAAAAGTGCCCCCCTTGCTGAAGTTCAGCTGCACCAGTAAAATACAGGATACAGGGAACAAAGACAAGGCTCTTCAGCCAAAGAAAGAGGAACCCTGAGTTTGCTGCAGACAAACCTGGACACAAATGTGAAAACAGCTCCTGGAGTAAGGATTGATCCAATGGAAAGAGGAGAGTAATAGACAGCTGCTGAGGAGAACTGGGAGTTTATCCATGGAGTGATTCCCTCAGAATTCCCCCCCATCCTGCTGCACTGCTCTGTGCTCTGACAACCATTGTGTTTCATGGTTGTTCATTCGTTATGTTTCAGGAATTTGGGTCTCAAAAT
>NW_024531153.1:0-669 GCF_017590135.1 Pyrgilauda ruficollis
TTTTTAAGATTTGGGGATTTTTTTTTTATTTTTCAGGGATTTTTAAGGCACTTTTTGGCTTTTTTAATTTCTAAAATTTGGGGTCTTTTCTTTATAAAATGATTTTTAAAGGATTTTTTTTTCTGGGGTTTTTAATTTTTTTTTTTAATTTTTGAAGTATTTTTTAAGCTTTTGAAAAGGATTTTTAAAGGATTTTATTTTTTAATTTTTAGGGATTTTTTTAGGATTTTTTGGGGATTTTTTAAGGGTTTTAGGGAATTTTTTTAGGATTTTAGGGGATTTTTTTAGGGATTTTTAGGGCATTTTTTTAGGGATTTTTAGGGATTTTTTTAGGGATTTTGGGAATTTTTTTAAGGTTTTTTTGGGGAATTTTTTTAGGGATTTTTTTTTAGGGTTTTAAGGCATTTTTTTAGGGATTTAGGGAATTTTTTAAGGTTTTTTTGGGGAATTTTTTTCGGGTTTTAGGGAATTTTTTTTGGAATTTTTTTAGGGTTTTAAGGAATATTTTTTAGGGATTTAGGGCTTTTTTTGGGATTTTTTGGGGGGATTTAGGGAATTTTTAGGGAATTTTTTTAGGGTTTTAGGGAATTTTTTGGGAATTTTTTTTAGGGTTTTAGGGCTTTTTTTTAGGGATTTTTAGGCATTTTTTTAGGGATTTAGGGAATTTTT
>NW_024531154.1:0-669 GCF_017590135.1 Pyrgilauda ruficollis
GCACGGCTGTCTGGCCCTGCTCCTTGTAGGGTCCAGTGAGACAAAGCCAAGGGAGATGAATGAAGCTCACAGCTGGCTCAAAAATCCCTGTGAGGATCTAAAATATGAACAGCTGAGGGGCCGGAAAGCCTCTCTGGCAGCGTGTGGAATGGCAAAAATCAGCTCCGGGGGCGGGAGCGCTCACTGCTGCTGCTGGAAAACACCAGGTGCTGGGCAGCCCTGCCCCAGCTCCTCACCACACACCTCGGCTGGCTCCGGGCAGCACAGCTCTGGCCGTAGCTGTGGGGCTGTGGGGCAGCAAGTGTGAGCCCTGGGCACCTCTGTGCCAGCCCCTGCCCTCTGTGCAGGCTGGGTGTGACATTGGGTGAGAGACGTTTGTCAGCTTCGTGGGCAAATCCCTGCAGTGCTGGGGCTCCACTGGGCTGGGTTTTGGGAGTCTGAGTGAAACAGGGAGGAGAAGGAAAACCCAGCATGCAGAGTTGCAGGGCAGGGCTTGAAATACAGCTCCCAAATATTCCAAACCCTCTAGGAAAGCTTTCACTCTCCAGATCTGATTGTAACATTGGAGGTTTGGGGATGTGCTGGGGTTTCGTGGTTTCCAGGGCTGCTGGTGGAGCTGGGCAGGCTCTGCTGTGCCAGGCTCTGCTGTGCCAGGCCCTGCTGTGCCAG
>NW_024531155.1:0-59049 GCF_017590135.1 Pyrgilauda ruficollis
GGGGGGGCTGGGGGCCGGGGCCCGGAGTCAATGCCTGTTATGTTGGCGGCTCCGGTCACTTACCATCCGGAGAGGGAGGGAGCAGCCCAAGTCCAATGGACCCCGTTCCCACACCAGACCATCAAGGAGCTGTGTAAGGCCCAAAAGGATTACTCCCGGGAGAGCGAGTACTTCTGGGGGATCCTGAGGGCCACACTCTCCGACTCGGTGGTCACCCCTGCGGATCTGCGGCGGCTTTTTTCATGCCTTCTTAATCCCACAGAATACATCATGTGGGAAAGCGCGTGGAAAAAAGAAGTTGTTAAATTATTGCCCTCTTTATGGGAAAGCCCGCGCACTGCCACAGACCTGCAGGGGGGAACAATCTCTACTGACCACCTGTGTGGGACGGGGAGTTGGGGGGATGGGCATTCCCAGGCGTGGTACATCCCCGAGGAGGTACTGAGGGAAAGCGCTAAGGCGGCCGAAAGAGCTTTCTTTGGTTTGCGATCCCCTTCCATCCCTCTTGTAACTTATTCTAAGATATCCCAGTCCACTAACGAACCGTTTGTTGTCTTCGTCGAGCGCCTCCGCCAGGCAATTGAGTTGCAGGTCCAGAGCGAACCAGCTCGAATGGACATCCTTACTGAGGTGGTGGCTGCAAACGCCAACCCTGCCTGCAAAGCCGCCATTCTCAGCTTGCCTCTGGACCCACCTCCCACGTTACAACAAATGTTGGAGGTCTGCACCAGGAGAGTTTCCATCCCGGCGGAGGAGCTCGACTCCAAGCACCGAGCACCACCCCGGAGAGTTGCGTTAGTGGACACAGAGGAGATCGCTGCCGTTTCAACCCCTTCGACTACCCCACGGGCGCCGCGCAGGACCGCCGATCCCTGCCACCTGTGCGGGAAAACTGGCCACTGGATGCCAGAGTGTCCCCTGAGGCAGGAATTCATAGACTTTAAGAAGAAGCAAAGGCCTCAGGGGAACACTCAACAAAAAAACTAGGAGCCAAGCGCGATTCCTCCCCGCGCCAAGATATAAATAGGGCAGGCACACTTACATCGCGCGGGGGGGAAAGGTTTTGCTAATGTCTAGGAAGTTGTTTGAAAGTTGTTTCTGAAAATCATAGGAGAATGCTTTGCACTCTGATATCTAAATTAGTCATGCACAGCTACTCTGTATACTGCAATGCCATATATATGGCAACTTACACTCAAGCCTGCTTTCTAATAAAATGATTATTCTGTGAATTATTCTCAAATGCACAAACCAGCTTGTGACATTTGAACGTTTTCTCTCTGGCTACTATCACTTGCTGCTTGTAAGTGGTCTTGCAGACAGAAATGGCTGAGAAATATGGTGCAGTCCCTTAATTTTTGAGACAACTCCTTTGGAATTGGTCCATACAGAACTGCCATTATCCAAAAAATATCTTTACTTTCTTGGCCCTTTTTATTTTGTAGACATTTTTCCTTTGAGATTTTGAACACCAGGTTCTGTATGATAAAGCACAGTATAGCTCTTTTGGAAAAGCATCTGGAATGCATCTGAGTAAAGAGTAAGCACAGACTTACAGAAGATAGTGTTTGTAAAATGTTTACCCTCCTTCTTTATTTAATAAAGTTTTATAGAACTCCAAATTCAAGTTAATACAACTCTGAAATAATTGCTTGTATTTATCACATAAAGTAACAGCAAATCACAATCTATTGTATTTGCTGCTTTTCATTTGCTTCATCTCAAAAGACTTCACAAAGGAGGTAAATATCATTATCACTAATTTATGAAAGGCACAACTGGCAGACAGAGAAGTAAGACCAACCACCTTCCAAATTTTTCACGAGGCTTTTATAAACTTCTCAAACCAGATTATACAAAAATAGCAGCTGAGCCCTGACTTCCAACACAGTTCAACCAGAGAATGGTGGGTAAGTGTATCATGCAACCATCTCAAATATCAGAAGTTGTTATTGAAGTATGATATGTGACGTGGATTTGCTGTACTGAATTACCCACAGAGGAGGCCACCAGAAAGAGAGAGACCTCTACTATTATAAAAAGTATTTCCCTCTTCCTATCCAGAGCAGGATACTGAGGCAGGCAGAATATTGTGCTGTGAGAAATGCATCTGCAGTCAACTGTGCCTGCTGAATGCTCTGAGAGTGCAGAAGAACAGCTCTAGCCTACAGAGGTTGCAGTGACCCTTTTGGAATTCTAAGTCGCTTGTTTGGATAATAACAAATGTGCAATTAGAAGTTCCTCTAAGGATTCATCATCTTCCTTCTTAGTGAACTGAAGCTCTACCCAACCTAACAGCTCAAGTGTTTATAGGAATGCACTCTTGCACAATTCCTGCCTTTCAGGTGGTTGTGACTTTGACTGTATTTTACACAGCCATAATTCAGAGGAAGGCTGATAGGATTAAGGAAAAGTGTTTGCTATCTCTAGCCAATAATTCAGCATGAAAACAATATAATAGCTGTCTTTCCTGAACCAGAATAATAGATACTGGAAAGATATCACCACTGTTTCCTGCAGCAAAAACATTATGATGAGCTTTTCTTACATTTGTTATACAAAAATCCTAATTTAAATACTTCTGTTAAATTTTGGTTGGTTAATACAGAACTCATTCACTTTGCTATGCAACTATTTCAAATTCTGAGCCTGAACAACTATATTTATCACATCCTCCAGGTACACAGTGTGTGACAAACAGTTTTGCCAGTGCACCTTCACCCTGATCAGGAACTTACTTATTATTCCAGTCTTAGGCTTTTGTTGATGAGAAAGAGTAAACTGTGCCAAATTTGTGTAGCAGTCTCTTCATCAGTAAGAACCCAGTAAGAATTAAGGCTCTGACATTTTTCAGTTGCAGCAAATAATATAATTCCCAAAGAAAATCAAGGCTGGGTTTCCTTTCCAGGTTGGGTTTCAGCATGGTCACAGGCCAGCACCACAGTCTGGCAGGAGAAAGTTGCCAGGTTGACTTTTGAACCTAAATTCCTTCAACGTGGTTATGAATAGAAGTACAACCCTAGAGTGGAAAAGAAAGCCCTGAAAAACACACGTATGAAAGAGTAATTGTTGCCTTTGCTGTGAGGAACATTGGCTTGCAAAAGGCGTCCTGCGTCATCGTGTCCAATCCCCTGCTGCCTTAGTCAACCACAACATATAATCCTTTTCATAAATTTATCAAGTTCCATCTTAAACCCAGTTAGGCTTCTTGCCTCCAATGAGAAGGTTGTTCCCAAGCCTCACTGTGCTGAGGGTTAGAAATATTCTTCTAATTTCCAGCTTACATTTATTCATGGCCAATTCAGACCCATTTGATCTTGTGCCAACATTGTTCTGGAGCTTAAATAGCTTCTCTCCCTCTCTTGTGTTTACCACCCCCAATGAACTTACAGAGAGCAGGCTGTCCCTTTGGCCTCTCACTGTCATGCCACCCTGTTTGTACATGAGCTGCAGTCCCTCCAGACAATGGATGAGCTATTGTTTTAAGAAGGTTAGCTGAAAATAAAAGCAGCACACTGCCTTGCTGTCTGGGGTAGGCAAAATCCATCACTGGGATGTCGGGTGATCAGCGGAGCCCTCTGGAGTTAGGGGCATCCCAGGGTAAACAGAAGCATAAAGTCATAATAGACCAGTCATAATAGGGCCAGTTTAACACATTTGCCCAATTATCCCTTACTACTTCTGAGTCTGAAAGAGCAACAATTGTTAACTGCAAAACAGATCTACTAGTCCAGAGCGAACAGGCAGGGAAAAATTAGCATCAGCAACTGGGCTAAACTCATATTTTTAGCAATGCCAGTGTGCCTGTGGGAGGAGGGAAACACATCCACACTTTTAGGCGTAATGGGAGTAACTGGCCTGAGAGCCTGTGGTATGTACGAGCCAAACATTTCCCTCACAAAGGCTCCTCTGTGCGTGTCTGACTTAGCTCGCTTGCAGCTGTTAACTACCAGGAGGCAGGTCCTGAGATTTTCTTGACAGCCTCCAATTTCAACATTGAAAGACTAACCATATTTCTTAACATATGCCAGAGCAATTTGAAAAAGGTTCTGGCCTGCTCGTGTTTCTAGCTTGTGTGGTTTTTTTCATGATTAGGGAAGAAATTCCACACTATTACAACAGAAATGGCATTTTCTCAATGAGAAAGATTCACATGGTGAATGGTGGCCTTGTAAAGGTTGCAGTTTAATTCAAATGTCTCTGTCCATGTGTTTTTATGTAATCTATATATCATATCATACCATAAATTTCTATTCCTTTATGTAGTGGCTTTGATAAGAGAGTTAGGAATGGTGGAGTCTTCTGTGCAGGCCTCATAACTTGAGGACTGATGACCTCATAATGTAATTCTTGCCAGCATGACTACACTTGCTGTTACATTTATAAGTGAGTAGCTCTCTTTCAGTTTCACTAAAATATCAGTCTTTTAGGCAAAGAGCATTGTTCAGGGGACTTTCTGCTTTCCAATGTACTCATAAAGGTCAGAAAATGCATCCATCTTTTATTTTTCAAAATTATCCATGAGTTAGGTCCTGATTCTTACATGATGCTCTGGGGGGAAAAAAAAAAAAAAAAGGAGGAAAAAAAGAAAAGCAAAAGGAAAGCCTTAAACTCTCAACATTTCTAAAGAAGCAGAGCCAAAACTGGAAAGAAAAAAGGAAAGGCCAAACACAGATTCACAAAAGTGGCACTAATTTATTAAAATGAAGACAGTTACACTGCAGGACGTTCTCGCTTTAACACTTTTAAGAAATGATTTTGTCCCCTTACAGAAAGCTTGTTCTTGATTTCATATGCAAAGATGAAGGGCTTCTAGCAGGTCATTTCATGGAAATCCCTAGTTGGCCCATCACACATAACAATACTGGGATGAAAAGGAGAAGTGGGCTTCTGGGGATAACATGGATCCATAACATTGTCTCCCAGAGCATTACTCTTAGCTAAAGAGCATTTGAAGACCCTGGGTGGGGTGCACTGTTCTGCAGCACCGTGTCAGCAGTGCCATGGAAAGCCTCCTCCACAGCAGCCACCCTCACCCATGACCAGGGCACCTAGCTCAGCCCCTGTGGGTGGATCTGGAAGAACAGAGGAAATGTTTTCTCAAGCTGGAACTATTGCCTGCTCATGTTTCAGAGGAAAATAGGTCTGCGTGCCTCCTCTTTACCAAGATAACTTTTTGGCATAGGCATCATGTCTGCCACAGAGGCTAACACCAAAAGAAAGGGCCCTGCTCTTGGTGTGAGTTCGTCAGGAAGGGAAGGATGGACCTAACTCCACTCCCAGCCAGCTCCTGATATTTCACCGTTTTGGTGGGAACAGATTCGCTGTTGTCCTTGACATGCAATCAGACTAAACTTCTGCTCATGTATATCTCAGCAAGACAGATTTGGCAGGGGGAGCTGGTGCTGGGCTTCTCAATAAAATTAAGCAGTCTGGGTGCAATGGATGAGACTATTCCCTTGAATCATCTCACTGTGATTCTGACTTCCTTTCGCAGTGGGTTGGAAGAAGGTCAGTGGTTTGTCAGGGTGCCTTGGGCCAAGAAGAACATTAGGAGAAATAGCAGGGATTTATCCACTCTGCTGGAAATTAGTCCCTCAGTGATCAATGCTGATTTGCTGCTTCTCTGGACAGTCTTTCCTGGCTTCATGGATTAGATGCTGGTAGTGTGGGGAATAACAATAAAACCATTCGCTAGCTGCATCTGGTGCAGGGAAAGCTTTCCAAAGATTATTAGTTTAAGCATCCTAGAGAGACATAATAAAAGGGGAATCATTATTATAGTGTGTGTGTTTTAGGATATCCATTACTGCAGTGTCTTGGCATCATTACATGATTTAAAATAATAAAAACAATTATCCTTCAGGATAAAGGAGACTTTGAAGATGCTGAGTTACAGGTCACTGCTTATGTATTTGTTAGGATAGAAGCACCCTGACATGTGGAGCTGAGTAAAATGAAAGCTCCAGAGGTGAATTTTGCACAGCAATAGGAAAGTTGCAAGAGTTGGTTTCAGCCTTAACCACATCAGAAGTGACTTCCACATCTCAGAGCTTGCCACTGGTGTCACCACGGTGCTGCAGAGCTCACACTCAGCCTGTTTATCTGCAGCTTTGCATTATTTTGTAGCGAAGGGAAGTACAGAGGAGCAGAACTGGGTTTTATCCACAATGGATGCAATTTTCCTGCATAGACACCCCAACATGCCTGAGTCTGCAGATGCAATTGGACACAAAGTTCAAATGAAGACTCCCAAAATTGTTACTACATCCCAAAATCTCAAACTGCAAAATTTCTTCCACAAACCATTTGAATGCTGTAGGACTCAGTGTTTGTGACCCTTGTAGCAGGTCTCAGGCAGCAGCAGTGAAGTCCAAAAGGAAGCCACCAAGATCTGTGAGGTATTCAGCCTTAAATTATAATCATTTTAATCCATGGTAGTTGCTTCATGGTTATGCATGTGAATGACTTGAGTCTGAACCCAGGGGTTTTTTCCCCTCATACCTTTTCCTTCTGTGCCATTGACTTGCCGTATGACTTACATAATCCTGTAGGTGTTGGAAATTGTAGGAAATGCTCATTCTAAGCCTTAGGTACAGATTTCGTTGTCTAACTTTGTAAATGTCAGCTTTCACTTACTTGACTCAGAAAAGACTTGGTAAACCCAGTCAATTCAAGTCAGTAACATGCCTAACAGACACTGCATAGAAAGTGTTACTTACATGCAAAGTATTAGTGATTATGTATTATTTTGTCTATATTAAAACATATCAACACTGAACATATTGTCATAGCTACTGGGGGACGTGAGAGGGCTACACAGGCGACTTGTCTTTATAAAATAGCATGTGTTTGGCATGAAAGTTAACTGAGGCAAACATTCTGTTTCACTAGATGTCACACAAGCACCAGTGCGTGGAGATGACCCTCTCCCACACTAACACAGCCTTGAAGGACTGGCATTATGGAAAGGATCCCAGCTTCAAAATGCTGGACCACTTTCATCTCCCTTGCACACTGCAAGCTCCTCTTGAAGTCAGTGGGTGGCTGGTCGTAAAAGGAAAACTGTGTTGGGAGCTGTGTTTTTCTTAGATAAAAGTTGCATAGAGAGCTCACTTTCTCTGTGCTTTCCTCTGCTTTTCCCAAGTATCAACAGCAGCAACTATTTGTATTGGCCACACCATTATTTTAAACAGAAGGGACTGACTTGCATGCAGCCCACACACAATCAGAATCACCATGTAGCATAAAGCTGATGTCACCTCTTGCTGCTACTCACATAATGGATTTTGTTCTCAGTCTGTGCACCACTACAATTTTTTTTTTTTTAACTAGGAAAAATCATTCCAAAAGAAAGAAATTACTGAATCAAAACAGTCTGAAGGACTACTAAAATTCAAATTGAAATGAAAAATACTAAGATGTTCACATAAATGTTCTTCTTGAAAAACTCTATCAGTTTGATTTTAACAATTCATTTTTCTTTTCAACGTGTGGAACATCCCTCTCCAAGAGCTAAATATACGTAATTCCAGGCTCTTTTGCTTTTTCCCAAAAACAATCACTTTGTCACCAAGACACATATGAGAAATTTATGCCTGTCTCTGCTTGGCATCACTGCCACCTCATGGATTTATGAATTCTGTGTCCTCTAATTCCCCCACATTACGCACCTCTGTTTTGTATGAGTAGCCAAATGTATCAAGATTCATTTTAATGAATGTGAGTCATTTCCCTTATTCAGAAGGCAGGGCTGTTATGTTGTAAGCAAGCACACCATTAGCTGCGCTAAAAATAAACAGGCATTACCTGCAGGAAAACCTATATAGTAAAGGTACACACTGCTAAGTACATAGGGGAAAAAAAAAAAGACAGAGACATAGCTAGGAATGGTGTGTTTTTGCTGTAGACAAAGGAAACAGGATGGATTGCGTAGGGAATCCAACAGGTCTGAAAGAAGAGTAGGTCCTGAAGATTGCTTTACCATGACATTTAAATTCAAGACACTCAATGTCATCATATATTTTGTTGATGCTTTACTATGCTTAAGGTAATTTAATTGCTAGTGCTGAAAGAAAAATAAATGGATGGCTTCTTTTAACACCAGTTTTCTTCTATGTCTTGGTTGGTGTAGAGCAAGTATTTCCTGTGTGGTTTGATGGAGATTTCAAGGTTTGGAGAATCAAGTATTTCAAGGTCAGCCCAATGTTGGTTAAACAGAAAGCATGCATGACTTCGCCATGTGGTATTTCTCTTCCATTATTTTCATGACTTTTAGTGTGGTTCAATGGGAAAGGCTCTGGTTGAGTCTCAGAAACCAAGCTCATAAATCAGTAAGTCAATCAACAAGTCTAGGGAACAATATGTTCTTCTATTTTAATTTCTTTGTGGGAAATGTGTAAATAGATACTGGCAATGAAGCTGGAATATAATGGGTACTTACAAATTAAGGCATGATTTATCTTCTCTACGTGCCATGTAAAAAGAGGTTATGCTTTCTGATGTGTTACAATACTATTTTTAAAATAATGAAACATCTTTAGTTTTTAAGAATGAGAATGACTGTCTCCTGACCAGTTTCCAGAAGTGTGGGAAGTTAATGTGCTGAGATGAAAATTTAAAGACTCTCAGCAGAACATTTCTACATGACTGTACATTACCAGAGACCTCCCAGCATCACCTGCTGCACCACAGCAGAGCACAGCAGCCTGGCCCAGGCAGGTATGGCATTATTTCCTGCAGGTTCAGCCTGTCCCTGCAGCTCCCTCGGTGTGGGATCTCTGTGTGCCTTTTCCCAGCTGTTTCCCACTGTAAAACCAAAGGATGAACAGGCTTGCTGGTTGCTTCAGCAGTCTCTGGACATTAACTAGTTAATGTTTGTACAGAACTGATAAAGGCAGTCATAAACAAGAAAATGCAAAGCATTTAGCAAAAAAAAAAAAAAAAAAAAAAAAAAAAAAAAAAAAAAAAGAGGAAAAGTTTTAAAATCACTTTGTGCCTGTGTCTTTCCTAATGAGGTTTTAGTAGTGTTTGAACAACTAAAGTGCTCTCTGTACAACTGATCCCAAACAGCTAATTTGAGCCCCCTCACTGAAGTCCTTTTAAACAAACCAAACAATATGTATTATATGCTGAAAATTTATTATGGAAAGAAACAGAAGTCATTTATAAAGTTACATCATCTATTCTGGGAAAATAATGCAGAACTTGTGATTTAGGAAGCCAAACACAAACCCTACATCAAAGAGTCAACTAAATGTTTACTGCAAACAGCTGACAAATGGCAATGCATAGCTCAGAAAGGTCCACAAAACAGCTCACCAACCTATTTTAAATAATTTTATTGCTTTCTTGCTATTGTTAGAAAGGGCCATATTTCTGGATGACTTCCAAGTGGAAGGAAAAAATTGGCATTTGAGAAACCAAGTGTTTGCAAACAGTAGTCTGTCCTGCCCTAAAGACCTGACTTTTGAGGTGCATTTGGACAGAGAAACCATAAAGTGGCCTTTCCAAAAGCTTCCAAACATCTAAATGAGGTACCTATGAATTTTTAAAATCTCATTTCTGCCTGTCCACATCTTGGCATGTTTAAGTGTCTTTAAAAGCTGCCCCCATGTTTTTGTAGCATGAAAGGCATTATCTGAAGGCTCCTCTCCATCGCAAGAGACAGCTGCAATTACTGTACCACAGTCGTGTTCCTCAGATGAGGCCAACAAGAGCAAGGCAAGAAGACCAGGCAGAGAGCAACACAGAGTGAGTTGTGCTCTTTTAGGCTGCTCCTGCCTTTATCACAAGAAAAGCGTTAGCTTGAGCCTTACCTCCCACTTTCAGCCTCTTCTCTGAAGCTGCAAGCCATCTTAACCTTAAACATGCCCTAAAGAGAGCAGGAGCAGGGATCTGGAGAGCAGCGACAGGATAGCGTCTCAGATTGGAGTTAGGAAGGTTCAAGGGACAAATATTAGTCAGAGACACCTGCAGGCATGTTTTAGTGTTTGAGTTCCAATCTAAAACATGGAGCCCATCCTTCTAATTCCATAAATATCTAGGGTATTTCTAAAAACATAATTCCTAATGAAGCAAAATGAAGAATAGGCCCTGAGTGCAGTCACAGATGTAAAGACCAAATACTGGATTTTTGAACATGAACGATGTCTTCTCCTTTAGAAGAATATGGACGCCAAATATGTTGATATTTTTTGAATATCACCCAAGGGTTATTCAGTGCAGCAGATCTAAAGCGATATAAAGTGCAGCAGACACATTTTTATCTGAAAAGAAAGTTGCAGAACAAAAAATATAAGACTAATTTAAAAGCTGACCACTTGTACCTGTAAATAGAAAACAGCAGACTTTTTTGGAGTGGGATCTTATACTTTCACCCATTAGTGAAAGAGATATTCTCTATAGAACAAAATGGTTGTCAGCTTCTCTTAGGAATGATCATTTCAAACTCAAAAGGAAGGTACAGGAAGAAAAAATGTAAGAAAATATAAACAAATTAAATACCATTGATATCACATTGCAGAAAAATCTGGCTGGCTCTGGACCTTGCTTATGATAATACAAAAAATGAAAATAATAATTAAAACCAAGCATCTTTAATGAGTTTATAATTTTTTTTAACTTATGAGTTTTCCAGGTATTTTTCTTGAATATACTTACTATGTGAAATGCTATTAGGTTTGGGACGTACTTTATATACAAATATATATCTTTGTATATGGAGAGTTTTATAGATGTAATCTTTACAAAAACATAGAGCACCCAGCACACTGTGACTGATAATATCATCTAAATAAGTGGTTTTCCTGGAAAAAAATGGTCTATTTTCAGTCTCTATTGCAATGACTTAAAACTAAAATCCCAGGAAAAATTAGAGCACCTGAACTGAAGGTTGAACTTTCCAACCTATATTTCCATACTCTGGGAAACGCTCCTTCCATTTAATTAATTTGCTGGGATATTCCTGTCTTACAAACACAGCATCAGATAGAAAACCAGATTATATAGATTGTGTTAAAAACATCTGAATTATCATCATCACAGCACTTGGTCAGCTACTCAGTCACACTTTCCAGAGCCATAAAGCCTGGCCTCAGACTTGCAGAAACAGGCAGCTGCACAAGGTGTCTCCTTGCACTGAAATTACTTTCTGGCTTCTTTGTCAACAACGTGGCTTCCCCTAGGCAAGTCTTGCTTGCCCTTGAAAGAGTTGCAAGACTCGTTCTGCACCATAAATATGATCAAGGGATAGTGGGACAGATTTACTGCACCTCAGCCCTGCTCTAATCTCTTCCTACAATATCACCAATATCCTCTGTTACAAAAACTTCCTAGCACAGCAGCGTGAGGCTGGGAATGCTTCCATTTGCTCTCCTGCAACTGACTTGGTGGTCCTGGCTCTTCCTCGAGGATGGAAACTGAGGAATGCGCACAGCAGGTGTGAGGGATGTGGGGGTCCCCACACCAGCTCATCAGGAAGGATCCCTGGAGCATCCCCAGCTGCCACTGTGGCTTTGTGAAGGTCTTGGGACAACACGGTGGCATTGTCTTGAGCTTTCTGAAAGGAAGAACCATTCCACTTAGAAATCAAAGTACAGTTGTGCAATTACGTGACTCTGGTGGGAGATTCGGAAGGTTAAAAAAAACCCACAGAATTCTGATTGCCTTGTGCTTCCTGGATTAATTTAGCCACTGTAGTTTTCTGCTCTAAACTTCCTCTTTGCCAGTGCACTCTTTGCTCCTTATTTGCCGTAGGAGCTGCTGTGCTGTCTGGAATCAATTAGTATAAAAGTGCTATTTTTATTAATGTAGTTTCCTTGTTGCAGCTTCTGCTGTGATTGAAGGCTTTCAAAGGTCAGCCTGAGTGTATCAACAGGAAGATGTATCAGGCAATGTAGAAGTGCACTGACAAGCCCTTTAACGACTGCTCTTTAAGCTGGGCAGACAGTGAAAGAAATCCAGTATGAAACAGCTCGGAATAGAATATGATCAGTAGGATGAAGCCTGTAATAGCCAACCAAACTCCAGCTGCCTAAACAGAAATCAAACCTCAAGGATTTCCACATCATGAAAGACATTTAAAGCCAGTGTGCTGGATTAAATTACAAACCTTTACAGATTAACTCTTTTTCTACCTTTTTTAAATTTCTTGGACTTTGCCAGAGTGTCTTTGGCTTCTACATTAAATTATTTTTATTGGCTACTTACTAACAAAATCAAACAAGTTTTGGTGGCATTTTTTCATAGATTTGTTTTCTCATATCCATGGAGCCCTAATCCTTTTGCAAGTTTTCCCTGATGATAAGGACAACTGACCCGTTTGGTCAGAAATCAAACCATGATCTCTGATGCTGAAAGACATTCCTTTTGGATAGTTTGTGACATAAGCTCCACTGCAAGCCAACTAAGCAATATCCAAAGGTATTTGCTAAGGACTCCTTAATAAAAGAAGTCCACCTGTCTCATATGTAGCACAAAAAGTTCATCCTAATGTCTGTACTGAAGTGAGGCAGGAGTACCTAAAGGAAAACAAGCAAACAAAATAAAGGTAGATTTCTTTAATGAAAACACAATGAAGTATGTATAGACTTAAATTATTCATCTGGACTATTCATTAATGGCCTGACTTGATGATCTTACAGGTCATTTCTCACCTATTCAATTCTTTGGTCTTTCTGAAGCAAATTAAAACATTGGTAGAAATTTTCTATAAAAATATACAAGACTAATGAAGTCCAGCAGGATGAGTTGTAACCACAGCTCTGTGTTTGAGTTTACCTGGTCAGTAGATGGGACAAGTGCAGTTCTGAAAAGGGATATCCAGAAACACAAACATGCAAAACCTTGACAAACCTAAAACAATCTAAATCCTTCAGCAGACTATGTTGTATCTATCCTGAAGTGCAGTGTAAATTTGCTTCTGTTTTTTATAATCCTATATTTGTAATGCCATTTACTATACAGGGCAATTCTAATAGACTGGTAATACATAGATGAAAGTCTTCCAGAAAATCTCTAAAGGCCAGTATTTAGCTGTCAGCTGCTGTTCTTATTTTTCAGTGCTTAGACCTTGTTGGAAGTGAAGCCTCTTTAATTTATTTCAGATTACATCCTGAAAACAATGATCAAGTCTGAAAAAGTGCCAAGCACCTGACTGGCCACCTTTTACTGCTTTCAAGTCTGACTATAACTGACACATGTATAAAACCAGTTCAGTAAGGAAATACAATATTTTTTATATATTTTTGTTGTGTGGGTGTATTTAACCATTTCAGGATCTTAGCTGTGATCCCAATTTTTTGGTATTATTAACAATGAATTGACCGATCTAAAAAAAAAAAAATCCTTTGCTACATCCTATATCTTAGTAGGAATATTAATAATTATTACAAAAATCGTAGTAACACAGTTTTCAGATACATGTCTAATTTTTGAATTATCGTTTTGTCAAACCCTGCTCTTCTGATTGTCCATTAGTTGACAATTACTGGCCTTGAAGCTGCAGCTGTACATTTGATCTCAATTAACATCTGATCTCACCAGTAATAATGATTTTATTGACAATATCTGAATGACAAAATCAATTTCTTTTTCTTAGGTAAAGAGTTCATTTAAGTAAAGTCAGCATTTAATAAAGGGGAAGCATGAACACATTATGTAGAAATTTTTTTTTATTATTACTTTGAACAGCATATCTCCATCTGTGCAATTCTATGCTAAAAAACCCCAAACAACCAGCACTGCATTAAAGGGTCCTATTTATGATTGCTTCAATTCATCGTTTGAAAATTTGTATATATCAACAGAAATTAGCATCAAGAACAAGCACAGATATAAATCACCAAATGAAAGCATCTCTGTGAATATAACAGAGTGATGAGGGGGCAGCATATCATGGTTGTCTAATTGCTTAATTTATGTGGACATTGGTATTCAGAAAAAAAGTTGGTTTTGTGCTGGAAACATCACTGTAAGCACAGCTGAAATGACATGAAAATGGCTGAATATATTCTGGAAGCAGCTGTCAAATCAAACCATGTCAGTAAGAGGTTTTTAAATTTATTTCAGCACCCAAAAAAAAGCATAGCCCAGTTAAAGTAAGGAAAAGAGAGGACAGAGCCCAAATGAACCACACCCTGCAAGACTTTGATTACAAACAAAATACCATTGCAGATTATTGCAACTGGTTTCAGTTGCAGTTCTCCATAAAGCAGCCAGCAGTGTCTGTCTGGGATAAGCCACTGATTTCCCAACCCATTCCAACAGATTTTCCCTCACAGTGCTCCCTGGGCTCACCGTGCTCCACCTCACCACCCTCTCATCCCAGACATAGCTTCATCTGAAGACTGTCATGTGGTCAAAGGTACTGCTGGAAGTGAGGAGCTACGTATCCCTCTGTGGAAAACTTACAAGGAGAGAAGGTGATTTACTTTCATCTATTTTTTGCTTTCAAGGCAAAAAGCGGAATCCCATTAATAATAAATGACTTCTATCTGATGTTTATCTTCAAATCAGTTGCAATGCTATGGTGATTCCATTGACATCCATAAAATTTGGAGATCCTCACTGGGGATGCCACTGGAAGAAAATGGTATTTCAGAACATGCAGAGCATTTCCAGGTTGGGACCTAGATACTACAGCCAATATCCCTATTAAGAAATGAGAAACGCGACCAGAGGGATGATAGCCTAGAAATGTGAGGTCCTGCAATATAATTGACTAGACCATTCTGAGCTGCTTTAGAGAGTACTGCCTAAATTTGTTCTGGCTCTGGCTTACATCCTATTGATCTGTCCTGACAATTGGTGGACCCTTTAGTTCAGGGCATCTCATGGGGTTTTCAGCTGGCAAGCAGTACTCTAGTGTTTTTTTTTTTTTTGTTTTTTTTTTGTTTTTTTTACGTGCAAGTACCCTCCCCTAGGTGCTCTGAGTTCAGAAGCTGTAGTCTGGCATCCATGGGCAGCACTGCCAAGGACCCCATTCCTGCCTCTCCATGGAAAAAGAAATCCAGAAGCAGTGCAGGTGAGGTAAGAGCATGTAGGCACTGGATTTGGCTACATTATTGTCATACCTCCTGTGATCTTCGGATCCTAGGCAAGGCCCCTGGACTTCCTCATCTGCCTTTAGACCAGATTGTAGCGTGAGAGCACAACAAAACTCTGTTTAATCATGTGATGTCATTTAAATGTTGATTTTCCAGTTCTAGGAATATCCATCAAGGGAAAAACCCAGCACTAAATAAAGCAGGCAAGCAAGCTTGAGGCAGAGGATTATTACATGAAGACATAAGTAATACATGGGGAGATATTGCATAATGACAGAATAAGGTTGCACAGTGTCTACCTGTGAGTAAGAGCACATAGAAGAAATAACTTTTTCATTCAGGAATTCTGTCAGTGTAGTTTGCTACTTGCATGTTCTGCCATGAGTGGAATACACACATAATTATTTTTAGTAGCACTTGGCTTAATAATAGTGGTATGCAGAGATTTGGTGCATAACATTTTACAATAAGTTGCCATATAATTTGAAAGTAATGTGACGCCTTCTGCTTCTTGTGCAATGAGCCTGTTCAGGCTTTGAGAACAGTTGGGAAAATTGTTTCTGCACACAATATTTTGCTATGTGTCTCGTACAACTTCTGAAATCAACATGCAGTTTTGCATGCAACATCATCTTAGTTGCAGGGCTGACCATAGTAAAAGATATCTTATTTTTGTTATAACCTTTCAGATGTCCCAGACCTCAGTGGACATCAACAACAGAGTCTTTGTATAGAGTTTTAGGCATGGGCTCCAGAAGGGCAATTAACTCAGAAAGAGTGCAGAGAAAGGGAGGATGATGATGGCATGCCAAGGAAATAAGACATGGGTTTGAATTCTGCGTCTCAAAGGCAAAGTGAGTCCGGATTCCGTCATGTCACAGCACGAGTCCATTGGAAGCATTTTTGTTCACCCTAAAATCTCCAGTGAGATTCCCTCTAAATATTAGATGATCCTTGCCAACTCAGAACTGTTGCCACAGTTCCCTTCAAATACCACTATTTCACATACAAGTGATTAAGGGAAACATAAGGTACTTTATTGCCTCAAAGACTAGGATGGTTCCATTTAAAGCAAGTGGAAAGTCTTCCCATGCCTTCACTGACATCCAGACATCCAGCATCCCAGGGGAGCTCTCTCCCCTTCTGCTGTTGCTTCTAGTGACTTTTGCTTCTTACTGCTACTGTGCCTTGAACAGGAGAGAATAAGTGAACATTTCCCATACTTTCATCAGTCTCAAAATGAAAGGCAAAAGCAGAACCTGTGAAATGCACTCTCAAGAGAACATACGAAAATGTGACCATTGAAATTGCATTTAATGCCCTGTGTCATAATGTCACGTGCTTGCACTACAAGCAGCAAAGGAAGGGATGCCTGAATGATTTCAGGAAGAAAACTTCCCATAAGTCATTGCCAGAAAAAATGGGAGACAGTTTGAATTCAGTTCCTATTATTTAAACTTAGCCCTATAAGATCAGTAAGTGAAAAGCAGAAGCTGATCTGCTGCACTGAGATGTGCTACACTGCTTAAATATCATTTGCCACATGGCATTTATGTCTAAACTGCTTGATACATACACCAGCCCAAATTACTTGGGTCCCAGTCCTTGCCCAGCCAAACGGTCGCAGTTTCTCCACATCTCCTGTGGCTGATTTCCCTGCCCCAATAAACAAGGAACTGAGGAAGGGAGTACTGTGTATATCCAAACCTGATCCTGCAAAACCAGGGTGGCATGGGGATACACAACTTGATCTGTGATCTCGGAAGTACTTCCAGGTGCTGCATACTAAACATGCCCAAAGAGTGCTCTGGCAGAAAGCCTAGATCTCGTGGTATGGAAGAACTGTAATAAGCTGTTGACGATGCATATATGGAGATTGCATATACAAAATTTTCTAAAACTTCTTTAACTCAGCTTCTTCCAGAGCATTGGACACCCCATATGTTTTTTCTTAATTGTTCCCTCAAAACAAATCATTGTTAAATCCATACATATTTTGCATGCATCTTCATAGGGGAGGAGTAGAACAAGCCCATACACAGCATTTTCAGGTTGAAAGCATCTAACAAGCATCAACTAATTATGCTGTTTAGAGTAAAAAGAAGAGGGACTCATCTGCATAGCTACAGACAAGCTAGTTACCCTTGTCTCCCTCTCAGTCAAATGGCATCAAGGCAATATAGACAAGAGTCTGGGGCACTGTTCATCTCATCCTAAAGCAGCTACATAAAGTAGATCAGATGTGTGTGACCTAAAAATGACCTTTTTCTCTCTACTGCGTCTAAGGTAAATCTGCTCTGGCTGCCTTAACTGTGGGACTATTGGGATATCCAAGCCTGACTGGGAATAACTTCGTGTCCTGTATCAATTATATTCAGCTCAATTATATACATCTAAGAAAGAAACCATTTCAATAATTTAAATTGCCAAAAGAAGGAAATTTCACATGTACAGTGGAATACATCTAAGTAAATATTTGTAAAAATATGCTCCTGTTAAATTCAGCAAATGGATTGGGTATCTGTTGTTGTTACTATGATTTTTACTTTCTAAAAGACTTGTTTACTCATCTCTACAGGGATTTTGTTTCATTTTTCAAATGATAGCTCTGGTTTCTTCAGTTCAAAATGCTGATAACATTAGCTATTTTTACTGTCCATGAAAGGCAATTTTCTTGACAGCAATCTGGTGGTCAAAACTGATCATCCCTATATACTTTCAAATTATATCATCATCATTAGCATTTTTCTGTGCCATTTAAATATCCTGCCTATCTGCTTCTTCTGCAAGAAATCGTGTTCATTTGTTAAAGAAAAAGAAAAAAAAGCCGTACAAAGAGAAGAAGCAGCTGACATGTAAGTTAGTCATACTTCCTTGTGGCTTGCCTCCTGAAGACATACATGGCCAATCTGCTCAAGAAATCCCCAGGCACACTGTTAATGGTAAGGAAGACAAAGGCTGTTAAACTCTTGGCCAAACTCCTCAAAGTTTTCAGGTAACAAATATAATAAGCTAAATATTAATGGTTCAGCAATAATGAAGAAGCAATGACCAAGAAGACAAAGGCAGTGCCACACAACAGTTTGGTAGCAGATGATCCAAGGAAGCCTCTTGGAGCTAGGGCTGCAGCCAATGCCACAGCGAGCAGCACCATTAGCCATATGGAAGTCTAACATTTGGAAGGATGGTTCCAAGCACAATCCCACCCCCTCATCTCCTGGCTCCTAAGAGAAAAGGGCAGCAAAGTATCTCAATTTCAAATCTTACTCAGTTTTAAAGAATATATAATTTTTTTCAATCTTTGTGTACAAAGTACAGCATTCCCACAGTGAACCCTCTGCTCCCCAGGAGCACGGAAGAAAGAGTGACTATGACTCAGGATGGTGATGCTGCCCTGGCACTGATGGAGGCTCCACAGCAAAGCTCAGATCCATGGCCCTTTAATACAATTTAGGGCAACCACCAGACTTCTTAAACTGCAAGGAGAAGGAGTCATATGAAGTAGCAATGAGCTACTTTGTTGAGCAAGAACAACGAACACTCTATACAGAAAGCTTGGAGAGTCCTAAGTCTTCCAGTTTCAGGATATCACAAAATCCCTCCACGAGGACACAATTAGCTTAGCTCAGTGTGTTGTTATTGTTTACACACAGCCATAGATAGACAGATACATAAACAGTGCAGCAAACATTTTCTCTCACACAATGTATTTGTCCTTACATGGCAGCTTATTTCCATGTTTTTTTCTAATAGGGTTGCAAATGAGGGGGGAAAAAAATAAATAGCGTGATCTTCAAGGAGAAACAAGTTTGGCAGCAAGAAGAAAAGAAGATGAGTAATACTTCTGTTTCTGCTTTTCAGAAGGGTTTATTTGAAAGCTCTATTGTGCCCCAAGTGTTGACTCACCCATGACACTTTTCAGCATCTACATTTACCCTGAAGCAGAGCAAGCTTCTAAATGGAGGAGTAAAACAGGGTTGCCCTGGGGAGCAGTGAGGGGTTCATATAGTTTGTACATGGGAGTGTAGTTAGAGGAGCTATAGAGAAAATCTGATCATTTTACAAGTTAAACGAAAAGAGGAAAAGAGAAAATTTGCTTTCAAACTCTCAGCCTGGTAAACTGAATTTAAAATATGAAAGCTAAAATGGGTTTACTCTTTCCTGTACATGATTGCTGGTACAAAGGTGCCTGAGAGACAGATTGTCCTAGGAGGAATTAGCCTTCTAAGGTCCACTTCTTGGTTTGTATAACTCATGAGGGTTAGTAAGTTTAAAGATCAGCAAAAATCTGTTCTAAGCCAAGGTCATCAGAAAGCAGCAAAAGCTTTGAAAGCAGCAAAAGTGGGGGAGAACTTGCCATCCTGGCTAGTGCCTTTTCAACGCAGATCTACACCTTTCTGAGTCTCCTGTTTCCTACTCACATGAAGAGACTTCTGCCTTTTCCCACTCTTGTTCTGCATAATAAAACTGGGTCCTCTCTGTGGACTGAAAGTAAAATCCCACCTTCTACTGGGACAAAGTGCTTAGAAGAGTTCAAAAAACAGACAGCCATTTCTAGGAATTGCTCTAAAAATTTGCTTTCAATTATTTTAGCATACCATGCCTAATTTTTTCTTTCTTTGTGCTCAGAAATAGTTTGTTGCTTGCTGCAACTAATATTGTTTGTCTTTAATTCACTAAAGTGAGTTGAATGCTTATGTTTTCAAGTGTTTCAAGTAAAACAGAAACTGATAACTGAGATTAAAAGTCGTTCTCAACAAGAAAAACTCAGAGCCTAATCTTGTGACTACAAGAGCATATGAGTATAATTTGACAGAGTATTTGGAAATATTTTGAAAGATCTGAGTTTTTGGAAGTTTTCTTGAACATAAAACATGATGCTGGAAATGTATTTAAAGAATATAAAGTCAGAAATACGAAACTTATGTATCTATTTTACTTGTCCTAGCAAGATTAGAAACAATTACGGCTTCAGTGATCAATAACAAAGTACAAATAATGAAAAATCAAAGCAACCCTATCATGATTAGAAAGAGGTCAGAGATGAAGTAAAAAATTACAATATCTGCAGAAAAATAGTTCTGATAACAATTTGCCAGCCCAAAAGGGGGACAAAATAGTAAAGCATGAGATGAAAAATGAATATCTAGATGAGATCAAATGTCAAACAGCATACAGGAAAATGAAAGAATGCGAGAACAAGAGTTCCATGTTCAGGCTTCCAGGATCATGTATGTAATAGCTAAAACTGGCATGTAGCTAAAAATAGCATGTCTACTGGATCTTACAACAGTTCAAATGATCTAGACTGAGTTAATAATGCTCTAAACTGAGCACAAAGATTAATTTGTGACCCAAATTATCGGAAAGAAAATATCTAACCTCCTAGATAGAAATATTACCACATTTTAAAATTCATTCTGACAACAGAATTATAATTAATTCACAAAAGACAGATGTAAAGATGGTGAAATACACATATATAGATCTATAGATTTATGAAAGGCACTCAGAAAAGAAAATATATTCATGCAGTACAACTAGCCACTAGCAATAAAAGTCTCCCAGGAGGTGTCTGTAAATCTCCTCTTTACTGGAAGTCTAAAATAAGAGGAAAGAAAGGAAGAGTGAGTTACTTTTTCTTCACACCCTTTCCCAGAACACCTGCCAGTGGCCACATGGACTCAGGGATGAGCAGGCCACGAGGTGAGACATCCACTCAAGGTTCAGCCTCCACTCTGGCTGCACATGGCACTGTGCAAAGTACCTGCTCTGCATCTCAGCATGGCAAAGTTCTCAGCATCAAACATCATCAAATATCTCAGCATCAAATATTAAATATCAATACCCAGATATTTTTAGGGAAGGACCCAAAATCCTGTGGGGTTGATTTCTGAGTATACAACTACATTGTAGATCATAATGTCTCTGAATTCACAATATAGCATTGTTAACCATGAGATCAGCTGTGCTCTTTGGGAGCAGCTAACACTGTGCTGCAAGCTGGTTTGTATTTAGAGGTGAAATTAGTGTTAGGGAAAATACATATTCCAGTTTCATTTCCCATAAAAATGGAAATGTTTCATTTTCCATGACTGCACTGTGTCCTCCAGTGAAGATGTTGGTGAATAGAAGGCAGTCAGACTGATAGGCAGGCAAATGAGTCCAGACAGACAGACGAAGCCAGATTAATAAAATTATATCTATTTAAATCAGTGTCTCCCCACTAAATTAAACAGCACACCTCAGTTTTGACAAAAAGAATGACTGTCACTCATGCACAGGAGATAATACCACGTATTACAGTACCCTCTAGTGACTCCTACCACAGCTGGGTTTCAGCTAGCATTCAGCACATCCCAGGATGGATCCCACCATGGCAAAAGTGCAAGTCCCGGGATGCCCCAAGGTTGCCCTTGAATGTAAGAAATCAGTCTCCAGCTTTCTTTCTTAGGAAGAGCAACACAATGTTGAGTGTTCATTCATTTCTTGTTTGCCCCAGGGTTTGACTTTCTTAATTCCAAATACCCAGCTTTTAAAACGCATGTGAGCTAGCAGCTAGACACTCACTATTCTTTGATCTCACAGTATGAGCTTCCTACACAGCAGTAAGCCGATATTTTTTTCATGTCAAAATCCAGTCATATCTCAGAAGGAAACAAAAATAAGCTTTTTCTTCTCTGCCCCAGTTTTCATCACAAAACCTTTGGCCCCTGTTGCTTTTATAAGATCTTTCCTCCCTGTCTGACACATGAACTGTGGGAAATCTTTCCCAAGTGTGATTAAGCCCTTCCCATCAACCCATTCCAAAAGCTGCTTTGGATTCAGTGTCCCTCTATTCAAACACTCTCTTCCCCTCCCATGGGCTTTAGCTCAGGAGCTGGCAAAAAATATTAATATCACCTGAATGGCCTGGCCTTGAGAGGTCGTCTTCAAAGGTATTGTAACTCCCTTCTTGACTGGTATTCTATACAGCAGACTGGAAAGAAAAAGAAACTTCAGCTTTGTGCCTGATTTCCTTACTTTTTAACCACATTTCATTGTTATTCCCATTTCTTGAAAACAGTCAAAGAAATTGTCTTAGATCACAGGTAACACAAAGAGATTGGTATTAGTAAAGTGAAAGAGTCTAATATCCGTAGGGTTCCATGTGTGCTCTATATTTTCAATAGTTGCAAACTCCACCTGCAATGATATTTAACTGTTTTTGTCTTCAAAGTTACAGACCTAAGGCTTTGAAACAGTTGCCTTTTAGCTAATGGACCATAAAGCCAGTCACAGTTTAGGCAAGAATGTTTTGAGAGTGAAGAAGAGCTTTTGGGAGAGAGTTTCAGTCTTTCTTCAGAAACTTTACATCTCATGGCTGAAGAGCTGCTCGTGCAGGCATAGCTGGAACCCCGAGCAGGCTGTCGGGGAGACATATGTGCTTCTTGAATGGATTTATGGCTGGATACCTGAGCAGTCAGCACTACATGATGTGGTATTGAGCAATTTTAATCCTTTAGTCTGTCCATTTATGCCTTTGGTCCCATTCCCAGAATGGCTGAATCACCTTTATGGACTTATGGCAGAGAAAGGCAGTGCTGGGAAAGGAGCAGGATGCCAGGATTTGAACCCTTGAGCTGGGTCTGCTGATGTTACATACCCAGTGTTCCCAGAACTATCAGGGAAAACTGTGCCTGATCTGTTTTATTTAACACCGGAAGCTATTCCACAAATAGCTCCATACCCCATCGTCCAGGGCTTGGATACAGAACCTCTAAATTCTCAAAGTCACCAGATATCAGAATCTTTTCTGAATTTGGTCTTGAGGATGAGCAGACAGCAACATGACAGGCAGCTCTCATGACTCAAATTTGATTCTAGGTAAATTGAGTAGTCAAATAATTCACTGTAATTCAGCCTAGCATTTCAAAATACCACACACTTCTGATTCCCTGGCAAGCTACATCATGTAGTATATTATATATTTTTTTCAGCAGTTTCAAACTGCCAAAAATTTGCTATTATTTCTCAAACAGGAAATAAATTAATGAAGGATATGAGAGGTAAATGAAAACATGTCACAGAATGAAAACATAGTTCAAAAGCTCTTAATAAATTAAAAGTTACAAAAAGCAATTTACAGAGTGTTTTATGTATGTCACTACGATGAGGTTTTATTGGTGTGATATCATAATTTGGCTGTCTCTGATCCCTTTCTTGGCAGCAATAGCTCCAAAGACATTATGTGCTGATCATGCCAGCTCAGAAAGCTGAATGCCAGAGGTCTGCTTTATTTGGGCACTAATCAAGAGGACTTGTAGGTTTACCTAAGAACTTCCACATCATTTCTCACAGTACCAGATCTTAGAGACTTTCTTGTTTGACTTTAGTAATTGATTTTGTGCTGAGAAACTTAGTAAAGTTGTCAAGATTTGCTGCCTGAATTGCATGGTTTTCTGTTGTTTTCCGAATTTCCCATTAAATTATCTGTGTTTACAAATATGTCCAGATTTTACTTTGAACATTCTCCACTCCTCCTGCCCCTAAAGATAAATGAATTCCCAAACATATTTGTACTTGCAAATTCATAGATTTATACACTTCATGCCACTTTAATCCCTATTAAACTAATTTGAAGTCATGTCAGGCCAGCTATCCACGGTAAAATGGATTAGATAAACCAGCTGATCAGATATAGAAAGGACTTCAGGCACTTTTTCTGTCTAGCCTCCATGAATTTAGAGAACTAGTTTCATACAAATAATTTTGTTCTCTTTAATTCCTTTGTGATTAAGCTAATTCACAAATAACATTGGTTCTTAGAGAATCATTAGTGTAAAACAGAGCAGACAAGGCTTTTAATTAGGGCTTTTCATACCTCCTCTATCCATTTGGTAATAAAATTACTTCTGCATTAATTGGTTAGTTATTTTAATTTACACAGCAATAAGTGCTGATATACACTGGCCATAAACATCTTTGCTAAATAATTTTTGAAGTACAACTGATATTTATTTCCTGTAGAAGTGGAAGATGTTTTGTTTAAAAGCTTTCTGACGTATGTGCTGCAGTTCAACAGTCATTCTCACCGTAACAGAATAGACTTTCAAGTGAATTTTAAGGAACCTAACATGCACATCAGCTTTATTTTTATTTCTACTACAGATTGTTTTATTTCTAAATGAATACATGGGTTCTTTGGATGTCTTAAAGTTATGTGAAAGACTTTGCTATAAAAAGAGGGTCTCCAATTGCAAAAGACTGGTTATCTACCAAAACCTAAGTTCTGTGTTCTCAATTTTATTTACAGTTCTGTTAGTTTTTGACACAAAGAAATAAATTAAAATACTTCAGCTTGTTAAAGTGACTAGTAATTTTAAATGGTTGTTGGGAAATCAAGTTCTCACACATTTTTAAAATAGAACAAATCCACATTCATCAGGCCATGCTTTGGACCAAGAGGAGAAGAGCGGAGTGAAAGTGAAAATAAAAACTAAATCTCCCAATACAGGTTCAGAGCAAAGAGTTTGATACTCGAAAAAGACCAATTTTGAGCTTAAGATTGTAGTGCATGATAATCAAGTTTATCACATTTGATCATAGCTGTTAATATTAGCAGTCATTTCTGAATGCTTGTCCTGTAACATGGAAGCACAAGTAATGAAGAAAATACAAGGATTAGTGAAATAATCTACGATGGTATCTGCCACCCCATGGTAAAGCCATAGTGGTTGACATTTGGGGGAGAAGAATGGCAATTACTACTGAACAATTCTATTTTCTCAGCATCAATCATCTAGAAATTTCCAAAGCCAGATATGTGCTTCCAGTTGAATTTACTTAATTTGTTGCTCAAAAAGAGGCCAGAAGACAAAAAAATGCATTTCCCCCCCTCCCCACCCCCAACTAAAAACAACCTCATTGAGGCATTTATTTTTACAAGTTACAGCTCTCTGACACAGAAAAATCATTAAGTGAATGTCACCCATTCTGCTCATTGAATGAGGCCAACATCCTCTGGGCAGAAAAAGTGAAAATGACATGCAGTCGTGTGGTCACAGGCTGCATATTTGGGACATTTTGCAACTCTGGAATATTTTATTTTTTTGAAGATTTACCAGTCCCTTAAGACCCATTTCTGCATGCTGCTTTGTCCACCCTTTTCTTTTCCCACACCTTTTGCCTGTCATAGCTGTTGCTTTACATCTGCCATGGGGCTGAAATCCTTTGGGGCAGGAAATATGGTAAAGTCTGTATGACAACCATCATACAAACAGTATCACAGCAGGTGAAACAAGGCCAACCCAAAGCACCCTTTTAAGCCATAAACCAGCTTAAAACCTTCATTTTAACACAGAAGAATCCATTGCTTTTGGAGAATATATTGGGCATATACCAAGTGTAGGATATGCCGGGAATCTGCTGCTGTCAAGGTGAGTTTTGCACTGAGCCTTCAGGAAAGTTTTAACCCAAACAATGATAATCAACAGAGATAGTGACAAATGGAGAGGAAGTGGGGAAGAATAGTGACATTTGGTGCTGAACCATATGTGCGTGGTTTGAAAGACATGACTGAATTGTTTTTGGTGCTCTATTATTCTGACATTTAGAATGAGGCAAGTTTCCATTTCCATTAATGTACTGCCAACTCAAAGGGGAACTGTCGCAAATTTGAGACTAAAGAAAGCTGTTCCTCAAACTTCTCTTGAGCATAATCAATGCCCTCACTAAGCAACAGAGTAGTGTCACAGTGTAGACTCCAATTAATTATCATGCTTTCTGCCTCTTTTATACCTTGTGATTATATGGAATAAGCTGCCTTTGACAAAAGACCATGAATTTATACATAAATGGAGAACAACCAGTGCAAAGGGAGGCAGCTGACCAAAACTTTCTGATTGTTAACCTGGCACTGAGAAAGTGATCCAGCCTTACGTGGAGGATATTCAGGTGAAAGAATCCAAAAGCCTAAAATCTTACAAGTTTGGAGGAAAAATACAATGATCATCAGTTTCCTTTGCAGCTTTTTAAAGTAGCTGCCTATCTTTACCAAATAAATTAAAAAAAAAAAAAATTTAAAAAAAGAGGGAGAGGGAGAAGAGAGAGAGAGCTCAAGGTAAACTAGGGATACAGGATCTGGTGAGGAGGCTCTGGATTCATAGATTTGTCCCTCTTTGAAACATATCCTGGAAGCAGCTGCTCAGCAGCTTTACAAATAACTTGAATTCAAAGGACTCTCCTGACCTTGTTTGATGACAGATGAGCACAATGCCAGTAACCTCACTTAGGGATCAAAACTGAAGGGATGATTTTTCTCAAAATCATCCATGCACGTTTTATTTCCTAATGAACATTTCTCTCTTATGACTACTTAATCTCTGAAACTTTGGTGGTAGTGCCTTGATTTCATTCCCTAGGAGGCACTGACTGTTCTTAAGTACAGGAAAAAATCAGCCTGCCTGTCAGCTCATTATCTTGCTGATTGCATAAAATAATAATAATAATAATAATAATAATAATAATAATAATAATAATAATGATGTTTGGCAGGGGGTTGGGTTTTATTTTTTTGTTTAATCTGACAGGAGTTTGAGAAAGTCTCCAGGTTAGGAAATCCAGTGTTATTTAGCAGAGTTGAAGGTCAGAGGTTGCCATTTCACCTAGGAATAGCAGAAGAGCATATGCACCAAGCTCTGTGCCCTGTTATCACCACTAACGAGTACTAAATCACCTAAACTAAATCAGTACTAACCTCAGGCTAATTCTGCCTCTCAAATCCTCTTGCCACTCATTCCTGAAACTCTTTCTCATCCTCTCAAAAATTCATTTTCTTCCTTACTTCACAAATTCGCTCATGACCATACATGACCTTACTGCTAGCCTGTGCACTTTTCTTTTTAGTTTGTACCAAATTCCTCATTTTTTATCAGCTTGAATCTTTCAGTCCTTGTTGGGTATTTCTCCATTTTGCTGGCATAAAAGAAGATAAGAAAATATACAGGAGTGAACACACTATGTTTATACATTGATTTTACATAAATTATTTTATTGCCAGAAGTAATACTCCTGCCAGTGCAGGACTGGCATCTGAAATTCTTCATTCACCCACAGAACAAGTGATATAAGGATTAAATAATGAAGTGCAAAATCCCTCTAAACACCTCTCCATTTGGCCTCAATATTGGACCAAATGGAGGAAACAGATCATACCATGAATGAGAGCTAAGAATAACCAGTAGAAATGTCAAGAGGCACAGTCTAACTTACATCATTTACCTTACAAGGAATCACAGAGCCGTAGAATGGCTTGGGTTGGAAGGGACCTTAAAAATCATCTGATTCCGTCTCCCCTGCCAGGGACAGGCACACTTTCCACTAGACCAGGCTGCTCAAAGCCCCATCCAGCCTGACCTTGAACACCTCCAGGGATGGGGCATTCACAACCTCCCTGAGCAACCTATTCCAATATCTCACCACCCTCACAGTAACGAATTTCTTCCTAATGTCTGATCTAAACTTATCTTCTTTTGTCGGAAGCCAGGATGTTCCTCTGACTGCCTTGGATGGCTCAAGACCCTGGCAGGATGCTCAGAGACCTTGGCACGGAGTCAAAGACACCTGTGCCTTTGATTTTAACCCATGGAAAAAATTACCAGCTTTGTATGAAGATGTACAAGCCACAAGAGTTGAAGCAGAATGATAGTTAATTTGTCACAGGGTGAAAAAGTAAAATTTTGGGGTTTTAAAATGGGGGTTCAAGAGGCAAAATGGAGGAATTTGGGCATGTTCTGCCCTTCCTTGTCCTTTTTCTTGTCCTCCATCTTCTGCTATGATGGTGGCACTTTTGGATGGGTTTAGAGTAGAGACAGACTGTCTAACATAGGTGATAGGTATTGGAAAATTATTGTAAATAAAGTACACACAGTTTTTAGTATATAATGTTGACACCACCCCAAGGACGGGGAGTGTGCCACAAACCGACCTGCCAGACAGACCTCAGAGGGTCAGAGAAAGAATGTATTAGATAAGAGAAAATAAACAACCTTGAAAACCAGAGCCGAAGAATCTTGACTTCTTCTTTGGTCACAGGGCTGGGAAAAAAAGACTTTTTTCTCGGATATAATAAATACCGGATATAATAAATATATAAATACCTCGTGAGCCATTTCAGCAACACGAAACCCAAGACTCTTTCAGTGTAAAGCCATTCCCCCTGTCCCTGTCACTCCATGCCTTTGTAAAAGGGCCCTCTCCAGCTCTCGTGCAGCTTCCTTTAGGTGTTGGAGGGTGCCCTCAGGTCTCTCCAGAACCTTCTCTTCTCCATGCCAAACAACCCCAACTTTCTCAGGCTGTCAGAGGAACACAAGCACAATTCCTAGAAGTGCTGAAGGTTTGTAAACTGAATTTAACTCTCTGTAGGTACTGGGAAAAACACAAATTAAGACCAAAAAAACCTCATGTCAGATGGGGGAATTAACAAAAGCAAGAAAAATAATTAACAGGGAAATGAACACAGACAAACAATCCCCCCTCATCCTGTCACTCTGTCTGCAATGACCACTGACAAAAATTATACCTCATTATAGTGATGCCTTCTGTGGAAATAAGCTGCAACCTCTATGCCATTTGACAAAGTCACAAAAGCATCCTCTGGAGAAGTTCCCCACAGTTATCATTCTGCTCTGCATTTCACTTGCTGCCATTTGGTCTACAGAAACCACCCACTGAACATTTGCCTTTGAAGTGCACCACCTTCTCCTAAGTAGCATGAGTGACTTCTTGGGTCTCTCTCAATTTGCCACAGACAGCTTCTGAAATCTCCAAATTGTGAGTTACTTTTGTGTGTGCGTGTGTGTGTGTGTGTGTGTGTGTGTGTGTGTGTGTGTAATTGCTGCACATGTTCAAACCAGCAGCCATGGGGGGAAAAAACTGCTGGCTTGGGTTAGCCTGGCAAGACCAGACCAAGAGGGAATATGATGATCATGGACAAATGTTCAGAATATTGATAACCTCGATTCAATCCATTGCACAGCTGCAATCTGACTACCACAGATTTTCTTTAAAATGGATGGGTTTTTTTCATGTGTTTAATTCATTATGCACAAAACACTGGAAAATTATCCAGGTGTACTACTTACTGCATCTCACAGTCCAGTCTTTGACTCACTGGAAAGTTTCTTCTGTCCTCTAAGACCTCATTCCTTTGTATGAAGGTTACTGTATTTTATATTCAGTATTTTTATTAGCCTCCCAATCGAACAGTTTTCTTTCATCTGGCTGGCAGTTCTTATTGCATTTGATAAACCTCTCATAAATCCTTTACATTTTGTTTATGTTTCCTTTCATGAAACAATTGCTGCACAAAAACATTTGTTGTTGAATTTAGACCTAAAAAGACCAGAAATTTCACATGAAAATAATTACAGGCATGTATTTCTGCCGTTCTCAGGAACATAGCTGCCAAATGTTTCTTTACTGGATTATAGTGGAAGCTGGTTTTTGTTTATTTCAAGGAAACCCCTTTCTGCCCATGCTTACTGCCTGGGTTATCATTTGAGAGAGACTTTGTGGACACACTAACTTCAATATAGTTTGGATGAATTCATGGCACTGAATATTCATACAGCGTATGATACAGACACTGAACCCAATTTAGTAAATGAATACTTGTAATTTCACCAAAGCCCCTCTGAGAGATTATTATGCAGATTTATGAAGGAATATTGCTGAAACAATTCTTGGCTGTGTTTTCAGCCACTGAGGACTTAAAGAATGTAAACCTAAAATAATTTCAGACTTATTTACTGTCATTGCTTTCATCTTCTGAACCCTTCTGACATTATTTCTCTCACTGGTTTGTATCCAGAATCCCCTCTGCTATCCTTGCCCTTGAGCAAAGAACCAGTGTTAGAACACCTATGAGCATTGCCAAGTTACTCCTAACAATATCCTTGCTGCCATAATGCCAGCAATCTGCTCTAATCCTGCTGCTGCAAAATAGCACTGCAGGCAGAGGGATGTATGGACATGGTGGTGTGGGCAGCGTCACCCACCTGGAAACACAGACACTAACACACAACCACACTGAGAGCAGACTTTCACACCTCTTCTGTAGGATGAAGATTACCTCACTCTTTTGGGACCGCTGGTTTCATAAAAGGAGGAATGATGGAGATACTTGAGCCAACAACATACTACATTTCTTTAAAATTCAACAAGTGTACCATAGGCTGTTCTCTGTGTACTAATTTTATGGGCAGTATCTTTTTTAGAGCTGCAGACCCAAACCCACAGTAACACCTTCATTTCCACCCCTCTGTCTCAGAAAGAAAGCTCATTGCCACTTGCTGAATGTCTTTTTAAAAATTTAGATCAGTGTCCCTCACTCCAGCCAATGCTACCTCTCCTGCCCAACTCATTGAGAGGACTAGTCACTGCTGGACTAGTGGGCATGGAGCTAGATCCCAAATCCTTATTCATATTGGTCATTTGTCCCTCATCAATTGAAGTCCTACCTCACGAGAGGTGAGGTAACACATGGGCAAAGTCTCTGGAATGTGGCCCACAGGCTTCAGAAGGCTACAGCAACAGTTAAATTTTAGCATACTGTAAATACCATGGCTCTTCTCAGTTACATTTCTTGGTATACAGTATAGTAACATATGCTACGTGGAAGTGAATCGTAAAGGCCAACTTCTGCTCTTGGATTCAGATCTCCCTGACTTCAGTGAGACTGAAAAGCAAGGGAGCCTGGTGACACCTGCAAGCAGCAAGTAACCATGGCAAAGTCTCCATGGGGAGTGGAGGCAATGATCAGCAGAGAATTCCTGAAAGGTTCTTGTGCTTCATATGAATTGTCACCCTGTGGCTCATTTCAGCCACGTTTTGTGCAGCGAATGTGCACGTTGAGGTCCTTCCACAGATTAATAGGCATTGTGGTAAAGGCAAGTGAAGCCTACGGGCCAAAAACCAGGAAAATCTGCATGTCAGAGAGACAGTAATGAAAGAAGAGAGTTGGAGATAGATGATGATGGGAAAAGCACCTGGTTTTCTTATTTTTTTTTAACTAAACGATAGTTTATGAATTTAGGTCAAGAAGTTTTACTGTTTCATCCTTTTTAATCTTTTTCTTTGCATTTCTTTCTTTTTCTTGGATTCTCTTTCTGTCTTCCTTTCTTCATTCCTTGATCCTCTTTTTCTCCTTGTTCTTCTGTGCTTGATTGACTATCAAGATAGATATGAGAGGGAGAACTATCTTTGAAAATGTCAAAGAGTAGCTGCAAAAAGACACATATTTGCACACTTTACATGAAACATGTTCAACTCCACATGGATAGAATCCAAGACAGTGAGGTACAGAAAAGTAATTAAAGAAATCCTCCTCCTTTCTATTCTGCAGACACTAAACTACCACTGGCACAAGTAAAACAAGGGATGATTGAAACTTAAGGATGGGTCCAGCCACTCAGCACTGTGTGAGGGAAAGTAAACAAATTCAAGCAATTTTTGGAGAGTGAGTCATGGCTGTACTTCAGTCAACTAGACCAAAAAATTGCATGTGGCTTAAGGAAGATTTTCTCATTGTCAGAATATTCCCCTTCTTGCTGCACCCTCTCAACAGTCCTAATAAGCATCACAAGGGTTGGAAGGTTTGAGAGGAGCTTTCCTTTTAAACAGAATCAGTCAAACTCTGTGAATGGCAAATAAGTGGTACTGCATTTAACAAATAAATGCCGGAAAGTGATGATGTTGTTCCACAAAACATGAAGCCAATCTTCTCTTGGGAGACCTTTCCAACACACATCTCAGATAAAAACTCATGGCTGGCAACATTCTGAAGGAAGAACTGGCTGTGCCTGACTCACAATCAGCTTGGCTTGAAGATAATTTTTTAGGGGTGTTAATAGGAAGGAGTTTTAGGTGGTTCTCTCAGATAGTCCAGACACCATTTCCCAGCATTTAGAAAACACGGCATGATGGGCAGAGCTTATTCAAAAGCATGTAAAGTATTTCAGTAGAGTGTGGATATACTTTATCTTATATTTTTCTTATTTTATATTTTATCTTCTATATTATCTTATAGCTAGTATATTTTTATGGTACACTATTTTCACAAGGGGTGATGAAATTTTTGAAATATAGAAGTCCTGAGTAGTAATGGAAAGGTTGTATGTTATTCTTTTGTTTATAGTAAAGGTCATGTTTTAGGGATTCCAACCTCTAAACTCACTGTACAACTTGCTTTCTTGCTGCTCTTCCAATGGACAATGGACATTTTTGAAAATTTTATTCAGCTCTTCTAGAAAATTTAATTTGCTAGAGGTGTTCCTGTAATGAATTCTGTTGAATACAACACAGCATTTTTAGGTCTAACAAGTAGTTTCTTAAAAAAACCCCAACAATTCCTTGATATTTAAAAACCAAGTCTCCAAGTCTGAGGCATCCTAAGTAAAATTTGTTATTATGGATTTCTCTGCAGTGTTTGTAATATAAATGTAATTTTCCTTTTGTTCAAATGACAAAAATATTGGATGCAAGTACTGGACACAAAAGGTGTGGAGTATTTTCCAGTTTGTATAATATCCCGTGAGATCTGCTTTAAGTTCCAGCTGAGGGTTTTAGAAACCTTTTCCTTCTGTTTGTAATTTTCTCTTATAAATAGCATGCTTCTGAGTAGAAATGTACAAGGCTCTAGAACATTCAAGCCTGACGCTTGCGGCTCTTCATGAAAACTTTAGAGTGTAGAAAAATAAATCAGTTACGAAAGGATTTCTGAAAAGTGGAAAAAGTGATGTGAGTACAGCTGCAGGAAATTCATTTTATAATCTGAATAGCTGCTTAAGATTTTTTAATAATAACCACCTAGTTTTAATGGGGACATTTTCATATTGCTCATTCTGTATTCCTGAATACCCATCTGATACTTTGTCAGAAGCACTTGCAGTATCATTTAGATGAAGCAGAACTATTCATTTTCCTTCTTTTTCACCTCAACAAGATTTGCCTTTTTTGACTCTGAAAAGCCCATCCCCTTCTGCTTGTCAGTGCTCTCAAAACACTGTGGGAAGATATTCAGTAAGTCCCAAACACACCTTACTGCCCTGCTAACGACATCCATCATCGTTCCCTCTCTAATATCAATCTTCCCCTGTCTCTGCCTGCACTTGGTACCAGAAGGAGCTCGGAGAAGGTGACCTGCATGACTCCTACCTTAAGTTATCTGCTGTGGTCCCCCAGAAGTGATTCATGATCATATCAAACCCATCTCCCCGGTGCTGTTTTGTCCTTAAGGCTTCGGCAATCGCAGAGGCTGACTAGAGACTCCAATCAACCATCTGGTGTCTGCCAACTGGAGTGTCTAGTCAGGTTACACAGAACGCAGGGAGAAATGTGCTTTGTATCTGGATCTTCAATACGCTTCTCTCTCCCCATGGGCCAAGCAGAATATTAAGCTGTTCAAACTCTGAAAGGTTGGGATGGCAGCAGAGGAAAACCCTAGATTTAAGAAGGAAATTTAAAGTCAGCTCTAAAGCTTGACTGCATGGAAGCACTTGTAGAATGTATGCACTAGCCCTGTACTGGCTAAAGATGGATTTACTAGGTGATGGCATGTTTTTCATCAGTTCCTTCCACAATTCTGTTCTTTAAATAATAATTTTCCTATTTATAAGTGATTACAATGCTATTAAGGGAACTGATTTTTTACTTTAAACTCTGATTGTCCTTTAAAAAAAATTAGAAATCTGAAAAACCCATTATATTCTTTTTGCCAAATATTTTTCAGAGCAGGCTGCCTCGATCTGTGCTTTTGCATAGACTGTTTCCCTCCGTATATTTTGAGATGAGCCCTTCCCCTTAAATATCTCCCTTTCATTTCTCCCCTCCCAAGGATACCACACAACTGGAAATACAAATGCTTTGGCCAGACCTGGTCTTACTACCTTACTGAATCACGTGAAAAGTCTTATTAGTTATAAGCCCTTAATAATAAGCTTCTTACTCAAATAGTTTCCTTCTATCATGACAAGTTTTATCACAGCCTTGCACAATCACAGCAGCCTGTGATTTGGGAACTACTTCCCCAAGGCCTGCCTTGGCACTGTGTGCTTCTAGGCTGAGGGCACTGAGGGCATGTCCTCTGTAGCATCTGGGTGCCTCAGTGTCCCATCCTTGAGCACCAGAAGCAGGCATTGTGTCCCTGAAGAGCAATTTTCATAACACCACTCAGTCCTGGGTTATATGCATCAGTTGTTCATGGCCTGATTTGGTGGGTAATATCTATCACCCATGGTCTTGAAACTGGGCAGGAAATTTCCATAACTTTCACTGATCTCAGTAGGAACTGTAAACTGGCATTAAATTCATTATTTTGTTTCTACAAATTAAGACAGCAGGCAGTTCTGAAATTTCATCCAACACTCAACAACTCTTCCCAGTCAGAGGGTTGTTGCATGTGTGACTGTGTGGCCTGAGGTTTGGTCTAAAAAATGTGCTTTCCCTTGCAAGCTGGATTTTTATACAATTACCTGACCAGTCTTATTCATGTTTAAGACCAGAGATAAAGCACAGGTTCCTCTTTATATCTGTTCTTCAACTAAGTTTTGCCCCTTGTATTCCTCAAATAAGGAGTATCTCTACCTGTCAAAGGAAATTAGTCCAGTGGAGGCACAAATGGAACAAGAATAAACAACTTCTCATAAAAACATTAAGGGAAAACAGAACAATTTACTGTTCCATATGATTCCATATAAATTCTCCTTTAGGACATCCAGGGGTTTGAATTTTGGATTGATCTTTATTTTGCTTTCTCATTTTACCTGTTCCTTTTAAGGAAAAACGCTTGCAGTGAAATCTAGCTCGAAAAAAAGAAATGAACTACGAATTTTAGCCAAGCGCAGACAATCATAAGAAATCAAGCCCTTAACTTCTGAATGCCAGCTCCTCAAAACCAGCATGCTGAGATCAGTTGATCAGACCTCTTCATTTGCTCAGTTTTAGCCAGGGCTGCCCATGTGCTACACACTTAGAGAACACATCTTTGTCTAAAAGCACATCCCCAAAACAACTACAAAGGAACAATAATAAATCCTGGGGAGGCAGTTCAGACTATATTTACTATATACCATCTGCACCAAGCCCAGAGAGACATTATGTTCCACATTCCCTGTCTGTGCTACAGAGAGCTTTTCTGATGTGTAAACCATAATTTATCTTGCCTTTGATTCCCTTCATGTGACCTTTCTCAGAGCATGGCAGTATAACATCCTCGCTATGGCAGGCTCCAAGACCATTTGAGGACAGGCCTCATAAAGCCTGCCTTTAACATTAATCGATCACTTTATTATGGAAGTAAATCAAAGCAGTTAAACTCGGGTCTTCAGGGAGTTGAAGGTCAAACAGGGAAAAACAAACTTTATCTTGGGAAGAACAGAAGAATTCTGTCAGCCCCATCCCTTTGTTCTTTGCCTTAGAGGCATGACAAAAGCACGTACAACACGCACCAGTTAGGCAAGCATGAAAGCAAATATATATTAATATACACAAAGTGTTTGACTGCTTCTTACTACCTCTTCATCTCTTTATGCCAAGCAGTTTTACAAAGCCCTTCTTTGATGTCCTGGAAAGCAGAGGCTGAAGAGGGAAGTGGTCAAGGGGAGAATACAGACACACTTGCCTTCCTGACAGCTCAGCTGGAGAGGGAGAGAAAAGGAGGAGAGGGGTGGTGCAGAGGAAGGCTCCAACAGATCTGGTCTTTGTTCATCCAGATCTGGTCTTTATTCATTCTTGCCCTCTGCTGTACCTTCACTGATACATTCTGAGAGGTGCAGAAGGACCTCCACACCTGTGAGCACAGGGGCTGCTGCAGGTGAGGGTGAACACATCAATACTTCCAGGGAGCCAATTCCGACTGAAGTTTTACAAACAGGAAAATCTGCAACTTTAGTTCTCCTTCACTCCGCAAGGCTGGATAAGCTGAAAGCCAACATTGCCTCTTCCTAACCTCTGGCTAGCCCAGAGGGATAGCGTGCTCTGCCACAGCCTCTGTGGTGCCCCAGACAGGAGTGGCCACTCTGTGTCTTGGACTAAAACTGTAAGGCTTGAAAAGGCACCCCAAGAGGTGCAAGGGCAGCTTCAGGTGAAGTGCCCCCTGAGTGTGACAGAGAGCTTCTGCCAGCCAAGGGCACACAAGCAAATCTCAACATAACCTTAGACCAGCCTCTATTTTCTGTTTCCCAGTTTCCCCTCATTGAAACAAGACATATCAAATGTTATTTTTTTTTCCTGTTTAACCAGTTTCATTTATGTTGTTTGTTTTAAAGGAAAAAGTCAGCACTTTGCCTTTAGCCTTGCATTCTTCAAGCCCTATGATCTGCTGTTGAAGTGTTCCCTTGACCTGTTTTGCTTTTTGAGTTACCTTGGATTTTTCAGGGCTTTACACTCACATAGGCACACCCAAATGACACAGGAGAGTGTTGGTCAGTAATGAGCTTTCTAGTCAGGAGAACCTGCCAGTTGAATTTATTTCTTTGTAAGACAGCCATTTTTTAAACACAGAAATTTGCTGACAAAGTCAGTAATTAAGGGTGCAAGCACTGATCAACCCTTACTTATTGTTTTTGTTCTGGTGAAAAGTGTGCTGGTCACTTTAAAGAGCACATGTGAAGACATTGTGCCTGTCCTGTATCACAGGAGGGTAAAGCATCACTGGAAGAAGGCAGGGTTTAGAGAGGCAAAGGTTACAAAAGAAGATGATGCCACTGATCAGCTATGGAATGTTATTATCTTGGCATCTCCATTAGACACATAATAAATAAGCTTATTTAAATGAGACTAAGGCAGTGGTTGACTCACAGTCAAGGTAACCACTCAGGAAAAATATGCATGTGAAGGAAATAATTCCCAGCCCCTGGAAGCAAGGCATAAGTGTTTATGGGTGAAATGACAAATAAACCACTGCAAGCAAAGTTGGGAGTGGAGGAGGAAACGTGGTTGAATTTATGATAGATCACAGACAGAAAAGCAGGCAAAGAAGAGTTCCACAAAATATATGTATCTATTGTATCTATTAATGGAAGGCTGAGGAAGGAAGAGCACTGTCAGTTTGAAATATAGTACTTTTCCAGGAGCTATGTTTTCCTATTTTTAAGTAATTTCATCTTTTTCTTTTATGCAGTGAATCATCCAAAATGAACAGGGAAATCTGACTGCACTATTAATTAGAGGAAAATTGAAATGTAAAGTGCTATCAAGTACACAGCACTAAAAACCTAGAATAAGGGTACACATTTCCACATTTCTGCCAATTACAGTAGTATTAAGAGTATTACCAGTGGAAAAGGAAAAAGTCATGTTTCAGTATCACAGTGACCCTTTTAGGTCTGAAGTTCTGGGAAAAGAAGTTGACTCAAAGATAGCATAATGCTGCCAGTCAGTGAGAAAAGGTCATTTTTCCGAATAACTCTCTGAAATTTAGCCAGGTTGATTGAAGAGCACAGTGTGGGTCACCAGATTCAAGAGTAAGACTACATGAGCAGTCCCAGAGTGAGCAGCAGCTATTACTCTAACCACAGACCAAATGGAAAACTGAGGCTGCCCTAGAAATTACCAGCTCTTAATTATGGTCATTTCTGATGGGAAGCATCCACAGCATCAGAGATGGTATTCTATCCTAAAACGAGCATGGGAAATACAGTGTCCATTTGAAATAAATCAAGAGTTCAGCTCCAAATATTACAACTGACCACTCTGTTGAGACAAGCCCAAGAAGACACTTTGGGTTCAAATCCTCCCTCACTTCTATCAGGAGCACCAGTCTGAATTTGAATGCTATGGCTGGGCCCCATATCTCTTAAAAGGTTTTCTGGTATGGTTTGGTTTGGACTGGCATCCAAATCCCAAAAGATCTGAACTTCTAATTAAATTTTAAATATTTACAGCAGGACTTCCTGAAAAATCCTGGCGCTTTCTGATTTTTAGTAGGTCAAGGAAATGGAGGACTGAGTATTCTAATATTTCCATCCCACTGAAAACTGCAAATCCATGAGTCCAGGTAAAAGACAAAAATATGGAAGATTTTGTCTGAACAGTCTCAAAACTCAGCAAAAGTTTCTGCTGGCTTTTTCTTTGAGCATTTGAGTATAAACTTAACTTATTTCCTCCCAACAGGCTCATACACTACGGTAACAGGCAGTCAGTGCTGGAGCGCTTCCCGCTGTATTCACATGTGCATGTAAATAATTCCAGTAATTTCCCTGGACACAATTTCCAGCTAATGGTTTGTTTCTAACTATAAAGTTTGTGCACACTCCCTCCCCAACCTGCCATTTCAGTGATATAAGATTTTTTTAAATTTAATCTTGCAAACTGACAATGAAAACAGATTCCCAGGATGAAAAAAAGGCCCAAATTCTTCCATCAGGATTCCCATCTGAAACAGTCCTTTCTACCTGAAAACGTATAAATATGCATCTGTCTGGCTGAGCTAAAACCTACTCAGCATTCACTGTGTAGTTTGTTCCTGATGGGGCTGTTCTACAAAGACAGAGTTATTTTGTCTAAGTACTCACAGTCCTGACTCCTCTGATTTCAGTGTCCCCCAGACTGCTGGAAGCCAAAGCCTGAATTTACTGGTGAAACTTTAAAAATATAATTTACCCTGTATTTACATTTCAGTGTTCAGCCTAACTGCTGGCCACTACCTCTAAGAGTACTTGCCATCTTTTTATAGCTGGTGAGTGACAAAACATCCTCTTTTATGCTGCTCTTTTACATTTGCTAAAATGTCTCGAATTATTGGATAAAGCTTAATGAGAAGAATTCGTTCACTTCAGGTTATAGCTTCTTGTAAAAGCAGACAGATTTACTCAAGTGCTACCATTCTAGATAGGAAAAGTAAGCTTAAATGTTGGCTTTGAGATTGGCAGTCCAAAATGACAATGCTTGCAAATGGACTACTTGTACACCTATGTGCTATAGCTCCACTGGAATAAAATATGGTCAGGAGGGCTATTTTCATGATATACTGCATTCATAATAATTTTTTATATAATCGGTACTTCTCAAAAAAAAATAGAACTTTTCAGAAAAGGTAAAACACCATTCTTTAAAGAAAAATATATAATAACTAGCTTGGCAAACGTTGTATGTGAAATTTCAACAGAAACCATAAATTATATTAAATGCCCAATAAAAATGTTCAATCAAAAGCTCATTTTAAGATACATTGTTAATGAACTGTATGAAATGATGCTTAATCAAAACCCGACACCTTGCAGGGGAGAGAGGTTCCACAGGACCTCAGGAGCACAATTGTTCTGAACAAAAGATAACAATAGAACAGGGTAATTAATAGTCTGCACTCCTGTGGCGTTCTCCAGGGAATTCCAATTTCTAAATGAGCTCCATTGTTTTTCAAGAAAGCAGAAATTATGCTGAATGATACTGTTAATGCCTTGAACTTGATCAAACATTAAGACATCATTTGTCAGGCAGGATTTGGTTGCTCCAGAGTACTGATCATTCCCCTGTTTAAAGTTATTGATTGAAAAGAAGAAAAGACTTTTCTTGTAATAGCTCATTTTGCAAAAGCATTGCTGTGTCCTTATCTTTTCTGTCTGCAGTTTTGTAATTCTCACATTGCATAAAACTAGTTAAAGAAAACCTCTAGGAAGAGTTCTTCATCACAGTGGTATTAATAAGAGATTTGGTGTGGTTATACTGATATGCACAACAGATTTTCATATTTGGTTCCTTTTCAATTGGCACCCTATAATGAGTATGTCATATTCATCGTATATAAATTTCTAAATTTTCCTAGGCAAAGATAGAAAACACTACCCTTCCTAGCAGAGCAGAAGAGGGGGGTAAAGTACTACAAGGACAGAATACTGAAATACTCAAGTCATCCTAATTATTGGCAGCATTACAGTTGTAAATAGTTTCAAATTCAGTTCTCTGCGTATTTTTCCTCCTCTTAAATCTTCATTCCTTTGAGCAACTTGGAAACATTAATTTTCTACAAATGCAATTTTTCAAAACAGCCATAAACTGCTATTATTATTAATCACGATATTCATGTTAGTACAAAAATGGATTTACTGCAGAGCAGAAGAAGATATAGCCCCCTCCCCTTCTCTTCATTACAGCCTCCCACTCAGAGCTGTGTTCCTGCTTGCTCAGCCTGCAATGCTTGGGATTAGAAAGAACACACACATACTATCACCAACAACGCCTGAGAAATGTTAATGCCTTCAAAGTTGTGTTTCTTAACAGGAAAGTCAAGTTTTCATACTGGACTTGAGCTCCCTGAGACCACCAGCAGGTTCCAAGGTGAAGCTGGATTGTGAATTTGTAGCCCACTGGCAGTGCCATGGCTGCTCCTCACACTGGCCTTTGATTCCCCTTCCCTTGGGGACAGTCACTGACAAGAGACCAACCAATGTGCCACAGATTCCTGTTTCTTTATTCCTGGCAACGTTTCTGCATCCTTAAGCACTTTTGAGAAGTTGTCCCACTCTTGTGTAAGTGGAGCAGCTCCATTCGGTGGGGTCAAAGGTGAGAAAGACCCAGTGGAACATTCCTTCTCCTGCCACAGTGTTAAGAAAACACACATTTTAAAAAATGGGTTTATATTAAAGACAGTTAGATGTGAGACATTCCCACTGTAAAAAGCCCCTTTTTAGTGCATTTTCTGCTGGACTGGAGACAGCTGTACCGAAATGAGCAAACCAGGCTGAGCCTGAGGCTGGGAAAGGTATTGTGTGGCTGCACAGGACAGCTTTCTCTGTGTCTTGGTACATGTCTCAGTGCAGAGAAATAGCTCAGATTATTAAGCTTGGAAAAGCGCATTTGGATGTTGATTTTTTTGACAGAGGCATTACTGTGTCACTGGCACTTAACAGCTTCACTAATAGTGATCTTATTTTGGTGTCTCCAACGCTGGGAGCAGCACCTTGGGCCCCTTTCTGCTGTGGGCCTGGCACAGACAGGAGTTGCTTCTTCTACCCGCTGCAGCCACGGCCCAAAACTCAGTCCCTGCAGGGAGAGGGGCTGGCTGCCTCCTCAGCTGCTGTAGTGTGCATGTCAGCAGCTCTGCACTGCCAGAAGGGCTGCTCCTGCTGGCCTCTGGGGTCTCTATTCCACAGTCAAGGGCAGGCAAATGAAGTAAAACTATGCAGAAATTCAGGAAAGACAGACTAAGTCAAGGAATTACTGTGCTCATCAATCTTTGTGTGTTTTCTGAGGAGGAAAAGATACTTCTTTTTCTTTACTCTTGCTCCTTATAAATTAATGTATGTACACAGAGAACTGTGAAGACATTAGATATGCAGCCAAGATAAGGTGCAAAAAGCCCCTCGGAATGTGGCAAGGGATATCTCTCATATCTCAAAGCTGTCCTTTAACAAGTCCACTTTTTGCTCTATCCAGCTATCAGTTCCAACTCTTTCCCTCAAATTTCTGCACAGTAAATACGATGCCATTGCTGTCTTTATCCTTTAAATATCGAATTGATGCTTGTATTTTCCCAACTAATAATTTAAATGGATTTTTGATTTTTTTTCTTTCCAGTAGTGAATGGCACTACATTTTTCTTATTTTTTGTTTGAGATATGATGCACCTTCCTCTCCCATTTTAAACCTTTACTTATGATTTCTTTTTCATACCTTGCAGCACCTTATAAAATATAAAATAAAAAAAATGTAATGAAACATTCAGAGGGTTCTTCTCCTTGTGGGCTTTAGGAGATGCAACATTGTGCTGAATTTTGAGACTGCACTTTATTACTTCTAAGAAGGTGCAAAGAATAACAATAAACACCTACCTGCACTTGAAAGCTGACAAAGAGAATGAGCTCAAAGGCTCTCTCACTTCAATTTCAAATCAAAACTGGATGCCACGAAGGTAGGGATGAGGACATTATGATGTGTTGTCATTCTTTTTTGCATATGGAGATTCCACAATCATTAATTTAAGTGTTTAGTGCTCATACAGTCTTGATTCATTATTGAAGTAAACCAAAAGCTGTTGTATTCTAACCAGAATGATTTGCTGCTGCCACCACAACCACAACTAGCTGTGCTCACTTTTTAATTTTCTTTCAAGGAAAAACAAGATTTACTGTCTGTGGTTGTCTGGGCCTTTGTGGTGATTTCATAGAATATTTTCCCTCCTATCTTGCTCCACTCCCTCTTTCCTGCCCATCAAGCTCTGCATGACAACATTCCTTCTCTTAGTTGTACGCATTTCTTCTAGGTTACATGAGCTGCCCATGTTGGCCAGGTAGCTAAATGAGATACCATCAGAAAACTCTGGTTCTGAGCAGTTCTACCCCTCTTCCTCGATTGCTTGGGGTGGGTATTTAGGACAAGTACTCCTGTGCAGACAAAACAGGCCCTGACAGGGACCACACCTGGGTATGGTGGTGGAAGTACCACCAAGGAACCAGCTTCCACAGGAGAGATGGGTCTGAAAATGAAGGGCCCTGGGGATACAGCACTTCCCTCTGAAAACGAGAGGTTCTGGAGGTTTGAAGAGTGATTCCCCAAGAATCACTCTTTTTCTGGATTCAAAAGTGAAAAGGGCAAATTGTACCAGTCAATGCTTTTTGAAGTATGGAATACATTTACACATGTATATTAGCTGAAGTGAAAAAGTAGCTGGTGACATGCCATAACAGGCCTCTTAATGATGGTGTGTTATTAATTGGCTTAATACAGGCCATGGCATTGGGGTTTGGAATGATCTCTAGGATTCCTTGCAACCCAAACCATTCTCTGATTGTATCTTCTTGTCATCCCAAAAGTGATCCCAGTGTTCAAAAACAAAGGAGTCTGTAAGACTGTAACATTTGAGTACCCCTACAAAATATTTTGGGGGATAATTAAAGTTTCAAGGTCAGGTGTGTGCTTTTATTGGTGTATATGAAATACTGTTCACAGAAGACAAGTCCCTTGGAAGTTTATAAGTCAATCATGAACTACATTGCATTCAAAGTAAATCAAGGTTCAAATGCAACAGATTTAAATGTGCCACTGTTAAAACATGTAGAATTCCACTGAAAATCCAAGTCTAAACAGAAGACAATGCTTTTCAGAGTGTTTATGTAGATTAAGGGAAAAAATCTATTCCAAAAGCAAGCAGCAAATGAATCTGAAAACAAAGAGGAGGGGGAGGTATGTGGAAACAGAAAACACAGATGAATATCTAAAAAAGGACTGGCATGTTGGAAATGTGGAGGTCTGAGAGCCACCGTGGAGAACTCAGGGTCACAGAACAGAAGGAATGGTGCAGTGGACACACAGTGCTGCATGAAACAGAAATAACAGAAATATGAAGCAGCACATCATAGTAACAAAGGTTAGCAGCACAGAGAAATGGCACCAGGATATATATTAGTTGATATTTAGTGCACATAGTGTTTTAATATCCATGAAGATATTTGAACAGGTAAAACTATTCAAGCTTACCACAGTCATTGCCTAAAAACCAGCCCCATTTTGCAGATTAGTCATGAATCTACAAGATGTGTGTATGCATTAAAGCAGATAAAATATTTACAATTCTAAATTGCAGATACAACGTCCCACTACTGCCTGCTTTCAAACCATGCCTGAATCTTAAATTGATCATGTAGATATTAAGACTGGGAACTATCTGACTTCCAGTGCTACCAGCATTAAGCCAGAAGATGTAATGGAAGGATACAGAGATTCATTTCATAAAGCCCAGCAGTTTCCTGGGGAATACAAGATTAAAGTGAGTCCTCCACTATGAGCACCAATGAAATATCCCTCTTGCACTAAGGCAGATAGGCCAGCAAGACTCTTTGAGAGTAAAAAACATACAAAAGATCCATGCCAAAACCAGGAAAAGGCATTCATGGGAGAGCTGTAACTGCATCTAAGTCCTTAATCAAGAATATGTCTAAATGACTGCACCTAATTGTATATACATTTATATATGCAGTTTAGGCTGTGCTAAATATTTCAGATGATGGAGGTAAATACAGCTCTAGTTTATTGTTCTGTGTATTACACGCTTTTAAATCTTATTGCTTGTCTGCCCTGAGTCTATAAATTTCCTGTCTGCAGTGCATTTTCCAGAGGACACTGTGTCTCAGACGCTCAGCTGTGGCAAAGCCAGCTCTTTCTTCCCAAAGACTCTTGGTAGCTTTCCTCCAATGAGAGAAGGTGTGCTCAGCATCTCCATCTCCCCACAAGACCATACAGCCAGCATTTTTCTTTAGGATAATTTAACCAGGCCAAGCTCTCTGAAGCTCTTGGATTATTCACAAGTGCAGGCTGAGTCATACACTGCAGCACTCATTGGCATCACTAAACAAAAATCCAGCAGCAGGATTGTACCCTGATGTAGGTGAAACCAGAAACCACAAACAAGCTTATTTTATGATGAAAGCATGGATAAATAGTGAAGTTGATTACATAAAATCTTGGGAATAATACATCCAAGAGGACAGTCAGTTATTGATACAAACAAATCCCAAATTTTCAGGAAGACATGACGTACAACAAAGAGGACATTTAAGCTGCACTTCCATCAGCAAAGTTATGCCTATGTTTGTCTAAAACCTTATTCAATTTGGCAAGACAATGTCCAGTCTCCAGATAATAATCTTATGACTATGGAAATAGAGCAATGAAGGTACAGCAATGAAGAGAAACTCAGATTTGGGGACAGATATGCCAATTGCTGGCACCTGAAACTGACTGTGACCAGGCATAATCATACAGAGAAGCCACTTTGAGGCAAGTGATAAATGCAGTACAACTAAGAGTTTCATTTAAGCTACATCATCAGTGATGTTCTTTTCTAAATATTTTATTGGAATGTTAATTGAAACAAATTCTCTGAACATTGTATTTCCAGACAGGAATTCTTCCTTAAATCTGTGCTAGTTCCAAACAAGGCAGTGATGGATAATGAATTGAATGACATACATGAAAGACTGGTTAGTCTATGATCACTGAAACTTCATGTAGTTGCTTTTACTTTATGTAAAATATGAAAGTCGCCCTAAAATGTGCCTTAACTGTATACAAATGAATTCATATCTTTGCCAGTCTTTATATATTATCTGAAAATACCAACATTAAACAGCCTACTGGAAATTTTCTTTGGACTGGGAGTAGAAGAATGTTTTATAAATTTAAATTAGTACCTTATTGTAATCTATGTAATTCAGGTTACCTTTCATGAATCTTTATCTTCAGATTAGATAAGATTTCCCTCTGTCTGAATTTTCCTGGTGCAGTCCACAGACAAATGGAAAGATTCAGGAAATATCTGTTACCATTTAGTGTTGCTTGTACTCTGAAACCACCTTAAGGCTTGAATATATGAATATTTGCTCTGAAGTCGACATTAAATGTTCCTATTGAAAGTCAAAATGTAGTGCACTGAAATATTAGCAGAGCACTGTCTGAAACCCACCTCACTTCTAATTTCAAAGGGATTTGCTCTCTCAGGCAGGCACTGAGCTCCTGAAGCCATGATAATTTGGCCCCACCATGGCAGTGGGGAGAGCAGAGGCTGGAGGTAGGAAGGGGTGCAGTATTTTGGGGAGTCACTAGATGGTGGTAATGCTGACACCCAGACACCACTGTCAGCTCTGCTTAGCCAAACGCCAGGTGAAAATCTTCATCCCCTGCTGTGGGACCTCTCCTTTCAGAAGCAGTGTATATTATTAGTAAAACCTTCCTCTTGTAACTTTTCTGACTATAAATTATTTCTTAGCTGTAGCTATTACCTCAGGCTAGATCTAAATTTTGAAATCTTAGTCTAGACTCCCCAGCCTTTCTTCTGGAGCTCCAGCAGACAGGGAGATGCCTGTTGATCCCCTTTCGGTCTTTGTATCCTTGGAGATACCAAATTCCCCTATGACTCTGCCATGGTTTAACCCCAGCTGGCAAATAAGCCACACATAGGAACTCTCTTACTCCCCTTGGTGGCACATGGGAGGGCATAGGAAGAGCAAAAGTGAGAAAACTTGTGGATTGAGATAAAGACAGTTTAACAGGGAAAGCAAAACGAACACACACACAAGCAAAGCAAAACAAGGAATTCATCCACCACTTCCCAAGGACAGGCAGGTCCAGCCCAGGAAAGCTGGGCTCCATCACATGTAACAGTGACTTGGAAGGCAAACACCATAACTCCCAACATCCCGCCGCCCCCCACCCGCTTCCCTCTCCTCCTAACTTTATATGCTGAGCATGACTGCACATGGTCAGGAATGTCCCTTTGATCAGTTGGGGTCAGCTGTCCTGGATGTGTCAGGATGGTGCAAGAGGCAGAAAAGGCCTTGACTTTTTGTTGTTGCAAGCCTGCTCAGCAGTACCAAAATCACCTCTGTATAGTCACTACTGTTTCCAGCACAAGCCTGAAACACAGCCCCATACTGACTGAAAAAAGTTAACACTATCCCAGCCAAAACCTGTACGGACTCTAACCCAAAAATTCTCCTCATTTCCAACCATTTATGAGTGGAGATAGATGTCCAGAAAACAGTGATGGACATAGCTGTGCAAGTGAGAGCTGCATGGTCTCCTTCCAGCAAGGCACCACGGGTTGCCAAAGGCCACCAGTTTAACCCTTGGGCAGTGACAGAGGAGGAGGAGGAGGTGACATCTTTGATCAGCGGGGTGGTGGAGAGCTGCAGCAATATGGGAAACTCCATCAGTAGCTCTGGGGATGGTGCCTGGCTGCTGCCCCAGCAGCATGGGGGCCTGAGGGATCCTCTGTGTGGTATCTGCATGGCTGTGGTGCACATCCCTAGGCTTAGACAAGCTTCACCTTATGTACAGATCCCATTACAGCAGCAATAAGGTGCAAACGTCTGCCGCTGCCCGGCATTTTGATTCTTTTATTGTTCAACGGCACCAAAGACTGTTGTGTTTGAAGCTGATTGCGTCTTTGCTGTTTCTATTGGTCAGGACTGTCCTTCTGGACTAGTTCAGAGAATGAAAAGAAAGGAATGTAATGTATTGATTTTTTAAAACTTATTTATTATCTCTTTCAGCATAGTATAATAAAGGTTCTGCATCAGAAGACCATGCTTTGCTTTTCATTCCTTTCACAACTCTAGGAACTTGCTACAACCTTTGCAATGAAGGCAGTGATCAGTCTTCCTGCTTCTGCTACAGCAGTTCCAAAGTAATAGGTTGGTTTAATCCTCCATCAACAGGCAGAGTATGAAATATGCTATAGAGAAACAATGTGTCTGGAAATGTATTTATAAATATGCTAAGTGCATCTTCAGAACCTTTTTTTTCTGATTCTTTAGCATTGTTTCAAAAGCAGTCTCCTTCATTGTTACTTCAGAAATGCTCATACTTACCTTGAATAACTCATTCTGAACTTCTGCACAAAGACCTTCAGGAGTTTAAGAGAAAAAAAACATCTGTTATTCAAAATAACCTCATCTCAGTAGACAGTTTTCCTGTAGCCAGTCTGGGTGCAGTGTGAGTGTTTTGCAGGTGCATTCTTGCTGACCTTGGATGTAGCAAATAGGTGTAAATGACATTCAGGCCCCTCTGCTGCTGTCATTATGGGTTCTTTGTTATACTGCAGGAGTCACATTAGCATTACACTGAGAGTACAGTATTGCAGGAGAAAGAGAAAACTGAACCTCATGGATATTACAGTATAACAGCTTTGGCTCAGACTCCTGAGGCAGTGAGCCAAGCGATAACAAAATGTAAGTCAAATTAAATACAAAAAAACTCTCCTACATTAGCATTAAGGATTTGACTTGCACGCCTTAAGAAATAATGTTCTAAGTTAAGTCTGCTTCTGTCTGAGTTTGGAATTAAAGCCATACAGGCAACTTAAACTTTCAAAAAATGGACAACTGCTTGCTTGGTTTTGTGTTTTAATTATGCTTTAGATAGTTTGTAAACAGCATATACTAGATTTTGGGTTTAAACCTTTATTTGTTTAATCATATCAATTTTTCAGCCAGGAAAAATTAAGGGTCTGATATATGACTATTGTAATCAAATTTAGTAAACTTTGAAGCAGGAGATGACAACTCAGGAATACATGTAGAAAAAAATAAATTGCCAAATGCATGAAAAGAATATACACTGGAATATGATTTCCAAAATAACCTTTTCACAGTGTTGTTCATCTTGCATTAATTTCCAGAATTGCATTAATCCATTGTAGGTACACATTTTTGCAGTAAGAAATATAATTTTCTAGTTGATAGGGTCTCACTTAACCATATAATTAATTGGTAAACTTTTAAAAATGAGCTTATATTTTAAAAGCCAGGGAATGCCACTTGTGTGTATACAAATCCCCTTAAAAAGAATGGAAGGACTAAGCTGAGCAAAGAACACAGTGTCAGACTTGTTGCAAAACTGAACTGCCATTCCTTTTTAACAACAGTTGCATGCATAAAGCACAAGTAATCTAGGCAGCAAGCTTTGACTTAGAATATTTTTTAAAAAGAGGCTGATAAAAAGTCCCTCCTCTTCTTCAAAAGATAAAATGAAGAAAATACCAAAAGCTACATAATAGTCTATTCTGGTGGTGGGGAAGGAGCAGGACAAAAAGTCATTCTTCAACAACAGGCATGGCAGAGCTAAAACAGGATGCAATCAAATTATAATTCTAAATGTGGGGTTTTTTTAAGTATTATTAGTTCCTTCTTCTATTAATTACCAGATCTTGTAAACCATTATATTTCAGAGGAACGAGTCAGACAAGATGTTTGCTTATAATTAAAGTGATGAAGAAACATCCAAATAATGTCCCAATTCAAAAAAACTTAATAAAAATGAAAATAGAATACATGTGCTGACAGCAAATAACGTGAACATGTGTGAAATCAGGCAGGAGTCAAAAAGGACATTGAAAAACCTGCAGCCTACTGATAGCCTGAATGGCCCTGCACAGAGTGAAATGTTTACCTATCAACCTCTCCTATGGAAATTTATGTATATGAAGCCTATGGGAAATGATCTTAGCTTAAATTGAAATTGGTATATCCATGGGGAGACAAAAGTGCCCATAGGGCTTCCTTTGTTTATTTCTTATTAATTGAATTCTAAGTAGAAATGAAAAAGGTTGGCATTTATTTAAAAAAAGAGAAAAAAGGATTGACATGAAGAGAGAGAGATTTAAAACCAAAATCAATTTCTTTTTTATATGGAATAACATAATTCTTTGCAACACTGTATGTATCTCCAAACTAGTGAAATATGAAAAGGAAAATTTCTGTTTCAATATTTTTAGTGTTTAAAAATTTGCTTTTGCTGACTGTTACAAACTCTCAAAGGTGACCAAAAAAAGGTTCTTTCTAACCAACGTTCTGTTTCTCCAATTGATCTTTGATCTTTTTTTTTTTTTTTAAATTGGGACCAAGCAGTAGACAATAAAATGAAAGTCAAATAACAGGTCAGCTTCTCTCCAGCCCTGTGGGCATTCCTGCTTTTTTCTAAAGAAACCCTAAACCTGCAGTCATATGGCAAATGTCCTGGCAAAAAATAATGATGACAAGTTATAAAAAAAGATTGAAGTGCTAGGAGAGTTTGAAAAACAGTCCTTGCAATAAAAAAAAATTCAGATTGGTGACTGTAAAATGAAAAGGCAGCAGGTCTTTTTCATGTACTGTGCACAGTGAGAGGCAGAACAGGGCGCCTGAGCTTGAAGCTATCCTGGGGCTACCTTGGGCTCATTGCCCATGGCCACATTCTCATGCAAAGGAGAATCCATGGCAATCCATGGGGTTTTGTCCATTTTTATAAATGACAGCCGTTTAACCTCCAGGTGAATCAGAACCCCTGCAACATGCTGTCCAGATACTCACTGAAGGTGAAGTTGAACTGATTTCACAATAATTGACAAAAGCTCCGATCTCCAGGGAAGTGGTGGAGTTCTTAGGTGAGCCCATGTTTCCAGTTGGCTCAGGAGCTGGCATGTCCTAGGCCATGTCTCAGATGATTTCCTGTGTTTGGTGTCCCTGTGCCACAGTGGCTGCTGTCCTTGTTCATGCTGGTTAGTGTGTGGGACAAGTCCATCCGCTGCGTGCTGAGTCACCACATTAATCAGTGGTTTGCTGCCTCTTGTCTCCTCCCTGCAGGGAGGCAGGAAACACACTTGGTATCCTTGAAACTGGGATCCAAGATGTGAATAGGATGTTGATCTACTCATCCTCTGAGCACCCTGATGCATAAGTGTCCTTAGAGCATCAGCTGCATATGAAAATCCCTTTTCACCCACGTGCGTACAGTGGGTAAAGAGCACTGATGTCTCACTGATGTCATTGCTCTGGAATCAGATGAGATGCACTGTTTGGCTGAAGGAAGCCTCTTGGTTGCCAGCTGATTTGCAGGTAGCACTGACCTGCAAAGCCCCAAACAAGCCTTCTCTGCACTCACATCCTCTTCTCTCCCTTTATGAGTCAAGGGCAGTGAAATAGTATAGGCACACATGGTCCTGACCAGACTTTTTTACTCTTTTACAGAGGGATACTTCAATCATTTATCCAAAACAGGGAAGCTACAGACATTTCCAAAACTGAAATAGAAGCTTCATTAGGAGTACAGTGTACATAGATTCCTGCTCTGAATAGGTTGAGCAGGATGCAAGCTCACTCCAAAAAGCATAGATTTCAGGGAGCTGTTGAGCAGTTGGGTTCGAGGTCCCTCTCAGACACCAAGTGGGTGCTGCACAAGGGATATTGGGGTAGAAATACTTGTCTTTGCACTGGCAGATTCACATCAGTGTGGAATCTCTCAGTCTTCTTCTGGCCTGCACAGAGGGTTCTCCAACAAATACATCCGTAATTAAAGGAGAACCTTTGAGCAGCTTCATCTACAAGCTTTGGGCTGGCCCAGGAGGCCATTCAGCTGTGTCACGTCTCCAGGCTTTCTCCCCACGCAGCAGTTGCTCTTGTAGGTACACCATGCCAAGTATAATCAGTTAAACTAACCATGAGGTAGGTCTTCTGAGTGACAATCAGGCTCTTTCCACACTTTCTTTCAGCAGCAACAACAGTGTGAACAATCCTGCCAAGAGGAGGTGGGTGAGCCGCATGACTTCAAGTTGCTGCTGATAATAATTCTCCGAGAGGCTTCTGAGAGTTGAAAGCTGGAGAGAAGATGTAACCTCCAAGCATCTAGGGATCATTTAAGAAGGACTTCTTCCTGATAGGGACAGTGGGAGAGACAAGATTATATGCAAAGTGCTGACCTGGGGGCAAGATGAGCATGTCTTGCTTTCCTGGAAGGTTCTGAATTTGTCAGAGTTGTGTGCAACCATATTACAAAAAATGGGCCTTACAGACTTTTGGCAGAAATTATTCTAAACCAATCCAGATATAATTCCCTTAACAGACTACTGCATAATTGCTTGTTTCCCCCAGGTGAACAGCACCAGAAGCCGCTCCTGTGCAAGCTGTGCATCAAGGCAGACTGGCCCTCCTGGCTCAGGTTCAACAGGCTCCAGTCCTGTATTCATTGGCACTATGAGACAATAAGGTTTAGCAAAATAAGGCTGATGGCAGCAGCTCTGGTAATCCTCCCTAACCTGTGCTAAAATGACACCGTGTGAAAATGCCAGCCCTTGCAGGCACAGGCTAGGGTGTAAGAGGTTTAATGCTTGGTGAACACTAGACTGTAGGAATTCAAATTAAGAATGGCTGGAATCCCCATTATCATAATAATTGGGAAGTAAGAGGGTCTTAGCTCATCACTTCCCACCTCAGCACCCCCAGCCTCAGGTTGTCTAAAGCCCTCTTTAAGATTTCTTTTGAACTGCACGATGGGTCTGATGAATTAGAGAATTCATATTTCCCAATGAAGATTTCAGGGCACTAGGTACACTAGGAAATTAATGTCGTATATTTTTTGTGCCAAATCCTGGATATTCCCACCAGTTCATCAGAAATTCAGTTCAAGCCCCCTGCAGGCAGTAGGGTTTTCTGATACATGGAAAGTCACCTTCAAGTGTTGAATTTAGAGTTCACACAGAAGTGCACAGTAGAACCTGTGTAACTCAGAGAGAAACAATAGAGTGAAGACAGAAAATCCAGATTTGCCACTAATGTATGTTGTATTCCATTTTATTTAAATGGTATGCTCTGTCTCACCCCTCCAAAATGTATGGTATATTCTGAGCCTGTGGTCCTGCCCTGAACCATCCTGTACCTGTGGTCCCATTGGCCCAATGTGATTCCGCGCCCACTTCAATTCCCCTCTTAAGCTGTGCTAGGAGATCAGTCTCCCTCTTAGCCCTTCCGCTCTCTCAGCCTCTTCCCCTCCTCTTGTCCCTTCCCTCCCCTGGGCTCCCCCTCCTTCCCCCTTCCCCCCTTTTCCCTCAGTGGCCATGCTGTTCCCGGGGTTGGGACCTCAAATAAACCTTCATCTGATCAGCACCCTCAGAAGCCGTCTGGAGTCTCCTTGCCTGCCTGCTGCTGCCAGCCAGCTCACAGCCTAGGGGGCCCTCCGGGGACATCCCCGGGGTGCCCCCACCCCAAAACGCACAGCAACAAATGTAAATGATGAACACTTCACTGTAGCACTCTAAAACAAAGGCAGCTTTAAAATCCCAGGTCACAAAGCCACACCCAGCTTTAGTTTTCATCCTCTAAACAATAAGCCACTGTCATCCTCTCATCATACCCAAGGGAGAAGAGAGGAAAGGGGAGTTCTGATTGCAGAGCAACTCTTACATTCGTTTGTGTATCCCTAATCTGGAGAGAGATGTTGTGTTGCCATCACCATATTCAATTTTTTACCTTTCAAGGGCCCCTGAAAATAGAAATGTCTGCTTACTGGTTTGTACAGATGCTGAACTAAACAGGAAGTATAAGGCTTTGTGAATTTAATCTAGAGGAGGTGGCTACTAAAGCAAACATTCAAAATGCTTTTGGGGGGATGGTATGAACTAGTAGTACAGGCTAAGGTTGTTACACATAAATGGTATTTCTCTTAGAATATCCATGGCTTATAGCTGAATCAACATTCCAATCATAACAATTGGTTTGACCAGGCAAAGTCAAGTGGTGCATTGACCTGTGACTCAAGAACTGAGCATCAATAAAAACAAGAGCAGCAGCAACTGGGTGAGGGAATTCATGGCAGAGGTGTGTTCTAGGTCTGTCACCCACCCTGATGCTGGGATTATCCCTATAGAGGGTGTTTCCCGACTATCAGGATGAATTTAAAATCTTGTAACCCTGCAGACCAGCTGGAGGTTGGTTTGCAGCAGAGGTAAGAGAAAGGTTGTGGTTTTAACCCAGCTGAAAAATTCACTGCAGCCTCAGGTAGGCATCATGGGCTTCTGGTGAGGTGCAACTCCAGCTCAGTCTCTCCTGCCATGCCCTTGCCTAGTAGTCAGCCATGTTAATAAAGCACACTGGAGCACAGAGGCACATCCTGCCCTCAGGCATGCCCTTACACACCAGTGTGCAGCTACATGCCATCATCTGGCCAGCAGAACATGGCAGCTGGCAATTCAGCAGCTCCTTTAATGATGGCTATGCACAAGCTCTCTGAGCCTTGCAGCCATGCATGGTAGGACCAGTCAGCTGGAGAGCTTCCTGCACTGCACCAACAGGTGCCCAGCAGAGCCCAAGAAATGTCAGCTCTGCAGAGAGACCTGGCAGGACAAAAACATTCAATTCTGGCACAAGAAGAGTTTGGGATGAAGGCCTGACTGATGCTCTTTGTGCAAAGCTGAGCGAAGTCTAATGTCTTTATAAATCCTCTGCATTATTTTAGATCTGATGAAAGCTAGACTGTCAGTTCAGCCAGGAAAAATTCATCCACATGCACGAGTATTCTATGAGGTTTTGTGCCTTCCCGGCCAGAATATGGCTTCAGTGAGACTCAGAATCACACTGGCCTTTTCCAAGCCTTCTGCCCAGGAAGAAATTCCTCTCTAAATGAAAAACAGCTCTCCAGTAAGTGAAACCTCCCAGAAATAGCTTGCATGATTGATGTGTCACATGGTACATCATGTACTGTATCTTTTCCCTCAGTGGCCATGCTGTTCCCGGGGTTGGGACCTCAAATAAACCTTCATCTGATCAGCACCCTCAGAAGCCGTCTGGAGTCTCCTTGCCTGCCTGCTGCTGCCAGCCAGCTCACAGCCTAGGGGGCCCTCCGGGGACATCCCCGGGGTGCCCCCACCCCAAAACGCACAGCAACAAATGTAAATGATGAACACTTCACTGTAGCACTCTAAAACAAAGGCAGCTTTAAAATCCCAGGTCACAAAGCCACACCCAGCTTTAGTTTTCATCCTCTAAACAATAAGCCACTGTCATCCTCTCATCATACCCAAGGGAGAAGAGAGGAAAGGGGAGTTCTGATTGCAGAGCAACTCTTACATTCGTTTGTGTATCCCTAATCTGGAGAGAGATGTTGTGTTGCCATCACCATATTCAATTTTTTACCTTTCAAGGGCCCCTGAAAATAGAAATGTCTGCTTACTGGTTTGTACAGATGCTGAACTAAACAGGAAGTATAAGGCTTTGTGAATTTAATCTAGAGGAGGTGGCTACTAAAGCAAACATTCAAAATGCTTTTGGGGGGATGGTATGAACTAGTAGTACAGGCTAAGGTTGTTACACATAAATGGTATTTCTCTTAGAATATCCATGGCTTATAGCTGAATCAACATTCCAATCATAACAATTGGTTTGACCAGGCAAAGTCAAGTGGTGCATTGACCTGTGACTCAAGAACTGAGCATCAATAAAAACAAGAGCAGCAGCAACTGGGTGAGGGAATTCATGGCAGAGGTGTGTTCTAGGTCTGTCACCCACCCTGATGCTGGGATTATCCCTATAGAGGGTGTTTCCCGACTATCAGGATGAATTTAAAATCTTGTAACCCTGCAGACCAGCTGGAGGTTGGTTTGCAGCAGAGGTAAGAGAAAGGTTGTGGTTTTAACCCAGCTGAAAAATTCACTGCAGCCTCAGGTAGGCATCATGGGCTTCTGGTGAGGTGCAACTCCAGCTCAGTCTCTCCTGCCATGCCCTTGCCTAGTAGTCAGCCATGTTAATAAAGCACACTGGAGCACAGAGGCACATCCTGCCCTCAGGCATGCCCTTACACACCAGTGTGCAGCTACATGCCATCATCTGGCCAGCAGAACATGGCAGCTGGCAATTCAGCAGCTCCTTTAATGATGGCTATGCACAAGCTCTCTGAGCCTTGCAGCCATGCATGGTAGGACCAGTCAGCTGGAGAGCTTCCTGCACTGCACCAACAGGTGCCCAGCAGAGCCCAAGAAATGTCAGCTCTGCAGAGAGACCTGGCAGGACAAAAACATTCAATTCTGGCACAAGAAGAGTTTGGGATGAAGGCCTGACTGATGCTCTTTGTGCAAAGCTGAGCGAAGTCTAATGTCTTTATAAATCCTCTGCATTATTTTAGATCTGATGAAAGCTAGACTGTCAGTTCAGCCAGGAAAAATTCATCCACATGCACGAGTATTCTATGAGGTTTTGTGCCTTCCCGGCCAGAATATGGCTTCAGTGAGACTCAGAATCACACTGGCCTTTTCCAAGCCTTCTGCCCAGGAAGAAATTCCTCTCTAAATGAAAAACAGCTCTCCAGTAAGTGAAACCTCCCAGAAATAGCTTGCATGATTGATGTGTCACATGGTACATCATGTACTGTATTTCCCCCCAGGTAATCTGCCTGAACAAAGACTTGCTTTTGTCCTCAAGTTCTTTTGCCTCCTTGTATCTCTCATTCTTCAGCAATGCCCTCCATGCTGGAGAGATGCCGTGAAGCTTTGCTATATTGTGCAATGTCGTCAAAAAAATTTATGGCCCAATATTTTGCTTTTTTGGAGGGCTGCTCCTCCCCTTTCTGCTTTAGTAAAGTATTTACTCTGCTCAAGGTCATGAGAATTTTACCAGTGGGGATACCTGACTGACAGGGTACCACAGTGTGCCCCAGAAATGTATTACCTTTCAAAATACATGACAACAAGGTATTAAACCCATACTCAGCCTGCAGCTTTTTAATTCCAGGTTTGGCTGGATTTGCATGCTATACAGACAGAAATTTGGTAGTTGCTTCTGAAAGAAAAAAAAAAAAAAAAGATAAAAATTGATAAGTTAGAATAAAAGCATGAATCCATATCAATCATTCAGAAAGGTTTATACACAGATAGGTGTGTGGGAAAACTGGAAGAACTCAATCAAAACTGATGAGGAGAAGAAATGACTGGCTATATTGACAATGAGGGATAATAACTATAGAGCTACATGGCAGGAAGACTTACAAAAGGGAGCCTCAGAACTAGTGACATAATTTGAATGAAAAATGTCTCAGGAAAACTTAAATGTCATTGCTGTTCAGGTTGTCAACAGTAATGCTGTCATTTAGGTAAATGCTACATTATTTTATTACAAGCCTTTAATTACTGTTCTTGCATTCTAAATATGTTTTGTTAAGCTCAACATTAAGGTGACCCATTATTACTTATTAAAGGCAAAATGGCAGCGTAATAGCAGGCTAGTCCGAAAAATCCTCAGTATTGTGATGCATTCATGGAGCCCACCCTGGACAGCCACACTCAGTGCCTCAGTAACACGTCAGGTCTGTTGCTTGGTTTGTCTGTTCCTGTACGTCACATCTTCCCACAAGTGTGAGGTTCAGCTTCCTTCCATACATCAAGGGCACGATAGTGTATTTCTAAAGACTGGAAAACTGACCAAAAAGCAGGATGGACTGCCAGGATGCACTCATGGCAGGGCCCTAGCCCTCCAGAACTTAGATTTGATGGAAGGAATGTAATCAGTGTGCTTTTCGAAAGGCTTCACATGTCAGCAAGTACTCCTTAAGGAGAGGTTGCATCCCATAGCTTTCCAGCCCAGTCTTCCTTAAGGAAATTAATTCATCAATCTGCTTCATAACTGACAGCTGAACTGTGAACTTGAGGTTTTTTGCACTGTCTGTGAGATTGTGCTTCCAACCCTCAGACAATGCAGTGGAAAAAAACTGGAAAATGCAGTTATACCTTAGTCCCATCACATGACTCGACTGTTCTTGACCCCAAGTTCACATTCAACTTAAATAAGAGAATGAAACAGATATATAACAAGGGAAATGGGCCTGGGGGAGGGAAGTGATAATGGCCACATGCTGCAATACAGAGAAGAACTGGAGCAAGGTATTAACACGTGAAAATCACAATTCAAGGTAGGAATAAATCAAATGGGCTGCAAAGACTGCAGTGTTTCCAAGATACTTTCTGTGAGGTAGAAAAAAGAGGCCATCCAGGGATTTGTAGAAGGGACAGGTTTCAGGCCTGGAAAAAACCCCATTCTATTGAACAAGTAACAAATATCACCCTCAGATCTAGTTTTCTTACTTTGCAAATTTTTTCTTGACCTGCTGCAATTTTACAATGATCTCTACAACTTTGTGGCAGGTCTGTTGCTTGAAACACACTGACTCATCAAATGATGCACTTTTACTGCTGTTTGCACTATTGTAACAGCCTTATCTACAGTACGATAGTTCACTGCACTACCTGAATAAATAAAAAAAGGTACCAAGTCAAAGCTATAAGTCAAAGCTATCAAAGACAGAAGGATATTTTCACTTTAGGGGTCCATAAGAGAACTTGAATAGTGTACTAAGTCCTTAAGTACACTAAGGTCCCTAGACCTGCTGTGTGTTTTCCATCCAAAGGATTCAATCGTTGCTGGATTTACATATGTGGAAGATTGCATATGAGATTGCTTCTGTCTTCTAGAAGACTCAGTGTGAAACACAGAATTCAGACTGGAAAGAGGAAGGATGTCAGGGGGAAAATAACCTGAATTTGATCATAAAACTTCTTTTGCACAGACTATAGGGAAAGGACATGACAAAGTGATGAGAGGAACTGCAAAGAAGGTATACAAAGAGTTGACACAAGCTGATATAAAGAACATACTTAAGTCCCTCCAAAATCTATTTTTCACTCTCTGTATGGAGACTGTTTTTCAGCGACACCCCAAATATTGTTTAAGACTGTTTGATCATAACTCCTTCACATAGTTCTGCCCTGCACATTTCAAGCTGTTTTGTTCAGTGCTCAGCAGCAGGCAGACATTTCAAGCGTGCATGAGCAGAAATAGGAACAGGACTAAGCAGTTAATGGGAAGCATTTGTTATCACCTAATTTCATCAAATATACCAGTATTTAAGAAAGCAAATTATGAATATTACTGATGGTCATGGATTTGTTCAAGGTTGAACACAGCCCTGGAGTCAAAGATTAAATAGTCTTTACCTGATATAATTCATTATCATGAACCTGTGGATATAATGGCAACCAAGAAGTTTTTGGCCAAGGAGAGAGTTCATAACATACAACAACTCAGCGGAGTTCCAGTTACTTTAAATGTCTTTTTTCTTTAAATATAGACCATCCATGTGAATATGCACTCATTGTTCCATAAGGGTCAATTATCAGCCCTTTGCAATTATTCTTCCAGCCTGTGGGGCTCTGTGGTGCTTTTTTGCCTCCTACATTTGGAGCACAGTTCTCAAGTGCTCATTTCCAGAGAAACGCTCTGCAGCGAACAACCACACGATTTAATTTCACATTCAGGGCTGAACTAGATACACAAAACAAGCAGGTTAACAAATGCAGGTTTTACATAGTGGTGATAATGATCCATGTAAATGGGACTTGTAACAATCAATCACTTTGATCAATAAGTTTTTTAGAAAATCAAAATCACTACTGATATAAAAAATAAACTAAAATCTCTTTGCTCTTGAGAGAAGTGACTGCCAAGGTCTCTGGCTCCTGAAGGCAACAGTACTATTCCCTGCTTGGAAAAATTTTGCTCCATGAAATGTAGCTACCCTCCTTGCTATGAATAGCTATGTTTCTTCTTCATTTGCATGAAGGAACTCTCTTAAAAACACAAAATAAGCAAAGAAGAGTAACAAAACTTACACTGGGGATCAAAAAAAAAAACCAAAACGAAAAACAAACAAACAGCACCCTCCCCCCCCCCCCCCCCAC
>NW_024531155.1:59811-166106 GCF_017590135.1 Pyrgilauda ruficollis
AAAAAAAAACTTACCCGGGGGAAAAAAAAAAAAAAAAAAAAAAAAAAAAAAAAAAACCCCCCCCCCCCCCCCCCCCCCCCAATCTAAATTTCTAAAATACCTTAAAATTAAAACTGAGCAGAGGTCACATAAAGTAAGTAATTTTCATTAACAGGAATGAAACCCAACCTGTTGAGTTGACACCACTAAAAAAGAGCAATAAATATGAAAGATGTTTTCATACAAGGTTTACTAGAATATGATATATTAGGACACGTATGAAAAAACCAAGCCAGTTCTGAATGTATGAAAGTATTACTGCAGTCTTCTCAGATGTTCATGTTGCCTGTTGAATGGGGTGTTTTCCCCCTCCCAGGGCAGCCTGAAAATATTGCTCTATCTAGTAAAAATAGGCCATTATACACTGTATTAAACAAATCCACCAGTGTTTGATAGACTTGATCCATGCCTACTTTTGTGTCCTTTGGAAGAGTCATACCAGAGGCTCTCATTTTCCCAGCATTCCAGGAAATGTCTCCTCCATTTATGCACTGAGTTACCTCAGTGTAAAACTTCTGTGTGAAAGCCTAACCAAAGCAGCAAAGCTCATTTTGATGTGCTGTGGTCTCTGACATAAGTTCTCACAGCAATTTCAACATAAAGAAAAAAATCATCCCCATGTCTGTTTTTTTTATTACATATTAAACCTCAGCTCCCAAAACTGTCATCAGAAATAGAAGCAATGACCAATTCTGCTACGTGTCTCTGATAGTAATGGAAAAACAGAAGCCACACATAGATCCATTTGGAAAGAGGGAAAAAATACAGAAATGTTCTTCTGAGTCATTTGGGTAAAATCATGTTTTGCAATATTAAAAAAAAATAGATATTTAGATTCCTTTGTACAGACTGGAAAAATATTCACTGGGTGCTCACACTGAAATTCATGCTGACACAGTTTTTTAATTACTTATGGTGAATTAAAGGATCAAAGTTCTGAGGAACAGAAAAGAAGTTTTGTTGTGCTTTAAAATTATGGATTTTACTAAAATATGCTGAAATATTGAATTTCATTGTCTTTGCAAGTCAACAAACAAGGCAGGGGCAAAAGCTCCCTCTCACAAGCATTTATTCTTTAGTACGAAATTAGTTTTCATTTACCTTAATTTGTTCTGTTTGCTGAGAATTACTGGAGTTATTAAAGCTCAGACTTGAATTTTAAGATCAAATTACTTTTTCATTAATTCAGCAGTATAATAATCTCACACACCCATGGCATCTTCCTTTTCCAACATCTTCATTTCTCCTGTTCACCTCTGGAGTGGCAAGCTGCCTATTTTGCCTGTGAATATATATATTTGTCTGTAGTCTGGGGAGTGCACATAACATTCCTCATGGCTGGGCCATCCCAATCCTTGGTCTCAACTTTCAAGTTAAGAAAGCAACTGGAGAAGTAAATTATGTGCATAATATCTGCTTCCCAGACTTATTAATGATAATATTAGAATGATTTTTCAAAAGCAATAGAATGCAGGGCATAGTCTTCTCCTGAAACTGGACATCCTGAAGTGAGAGGCATTTGAAAGTTTTGCTAAGGAAAAGTTTCTGCTAATGACCTTAGCTATCTTGTTTGCCTTAAATAATTTTTGATAAACCTTTTATCCCAAACAAGACATTCCCTGTCAAGAATGCTGACAGAGCTGGTCAAGGACTCCCTATGAATCAAGAAAGATCACTTCTGACACCAGAACAAGACACAGGAGCTGCTGGTGGGTTCTCACTTTAGCATGATGGGAGTAGGGAAGCCCTAGGCAGGTTTTGATTGCAAAAGACAGACTTTCAGACAACAACTGAGATGGAAGCCCCACAAACAGACTCAATTAATTCATAGGGTCTTTGAATACTATGACCTAAAGCAAGTGCTGTTACCATGTACGCATCAACATCAAACTGCTCATACACAGGGGGATGACAAAAATGTTAAGATAAACTCCTGAACTCCCAGAAAAGAAAAGCATGGGACCATGATAGAAACATCACAGACAAGAAAACACAAATCTGATCTCAAAATTAACATGAACAAAACCAGCATCAAAAGCAGTTAGCATATGAAATCAAAGGATTTTACTATTGTACTGCACCACTGGAGAAAACGGATGGCTTTGCAATACCTGTGGGAACAGATAAGCATTAATGACAGCACGGGAAACATGAAAGAGATTAACTAAGTATTCTGGCAATGTGTCCTCCTCACCTTGACCTACAGTGCAATGCAATACAACTCACTTTTTGCATAAAATACTTAACATGTCTCATAAAATGTTTATAGGGAGTGTCAGCCAAGGTAGAGGAAGACTATAGAGAAATGCAATCCCCAGACCAAGTCATAAGTAGTTGAGATAAAAGTATGCACAATTTCCTGTTCTCCCTTTTCTGTCCCCACCTCTTGTAAAATCTGCAGATTTGTTGTCTTCTTGTTTTCCACTCCTTTATGCCTAGTTTCACATTTTAATGTCACAAGCTAATGTGAGATGTCATGTATTTATTATTTTAATTTACCTATCACATAAATTTATTCTTCTGGTTGCTGCTGAGTTGAGTTTACAGCAGAAAAAAAGTCAGATCCCCTGCACCTAGCAACCTCCCAATTTTGTGTGACCCTGGTAGATTCAATGCTAAAATATTCTCAAAATAAATGGAGATTATGCACTATTCTGGAAGTCTTACAAACAATTTTCTTTGGTATCTCCTCTCTATTTAAGACCCAGAAAATACACATACTTGGTTTCTCCTGACGAGCAGCCTAGCCTTACTACTTCTGATTCCTCAAACTGGAAGGAGAAAGGGAGAAATTGGTGGGGAGAGTGTGAGGAAGACAATCTTTTTTTTTTTTTTTTTTGCTGAGAAGGTGCAGGTGAATACCAGAACACAGGTCAAATTGCCTCACCTCCCCAAGGTCTTGCAGTGAGACTGTGGAAGACACCACCAGGAGGAGTAGGAATCTGAAGCCATTCCAGCAGCAGAGCCATGTGGAATGAGCTACAGGAAGTCTTCATTTTTATAAGATCTAAACATGATTTTACAGTTGGGTTTAGATGCAGCAATTGTGTGGGAAACAAATAAAGGAGATAACAAAGTCTTGGGAGGTGCAGTGCATCCTCCGTGCCAAATCCATCCTGTTATAGAGTCCCTAACTCTGATGTCAGTGGAGCTGTGTTTGCAGGCATCAAGACAGACCTAGACCTACTTGCAGCTATTGAACATGCCAAACTACACCTGGCAAAATGGGAAAATAAGGAGGAAAAAGTGACAGGAATGGTGATAGGCTACCATATACACACACACACACGTATATATATATATATATCTGAGCAAGGAGGAAAAGACAAAACCCCAGCAGTGTGTTGAAACAAGTGAGAAGGCAATGGGCTAGAGCAGGGGAGAGGTGTCCCTGTGGCCTGTAGAGTCAGGCTGCAGGGATGTAGGGGGATTAACCCCTGCTCTTGTGTCTGTACCAGCCAGCAGAGTAAGAGCAGCCGTGGGAGGTGCGCCCACTCTGCTGTAGAGTTAGGAAGTCTTCCCCTGAAAAGAGAAGGGTGTTTTTCACCTGAAGTAGTTTAGTTTGGATGGAGAATCCCTGGGACCAGATCGCTCTCCATGCAGCTGTGGAGTTTGGGTTAGAAATTCTAGAAATCAAGTTTCATTATGAAAGGAACCAAAACATCCCACACTATGAGCAGGGATTAACCTCAACACAGAATGCTCCTCATCCTCCTGGCCCATTGCCAGGATTGACAAGGGTTTGCCTGAAATCCCAGTCCTGACAGGTACCAGCCATCACATCCTTCTGGAACTAGATCTCTCCACCTGCTGGTCATCATTTTGGGATGTAGGTGGCCTGTATTCCAGCAGTTAACTCCTCTAAAGTAGAGCAACAGCTCCTTGTTAAATAAACTCTAGTGGCTGGAGGAAGAGGGAGAGAAAAGATTTGGATCTTTGCACTCCCTCCATCTAAACAGAACTTTGCATCAAAACATGCAGGAATCCAACCAGGAACCAAAGATAGTCCTCCATTTCAGGGATGCATATTTTGCTAATTCTACCTTCTTACCTTCCTTGTATTAAGTGGGGCAGGAGAGCCTCCTGAGTGGGACAGGATGTGCCCAAGAACCACAGAATTAGGCTAGTTGTTTAATTAGTTGGGTCATCCAGTCATCTAAGAGCATGAACTGGGGGAATTGAGTCACAGTGGGCTGCAAAACCCTGATTGTGGTACTGTAAACAAGAACTGAGCAGCATGTGGGATGAATACTTGAGTATTAAATGCAATCCTCCACTTAAGGTTCAGAGTCCTTTCAAGTCCTTTCAAGAACAGTGTTCTGGAAAAAAAAACACCTTTACAATGTCTACTAGAGTTATTAATGCTGCATAATTTTGAGATTTCATGACTTCTGTGTTGTTTTATTGGAAAATAAAACCTCCTTTCATCCACTAATGAGAATGAAGTATTTATATTTAATAAAGTTTAAGTGGTAGTGGAGAAAAACTGTCTTAAATTGTCCTAATTGGCCTTCTCAAACTGTATGAGACCATTTATAAGCTGAAGGAAGTCGCTGCAGTATCTAGCCATCTGTATAACCCTCCATCTCTATTTTGCTTATGTGAATTATAATGGAGATTTACAGGAATCTGTGGTCTGTAGAATATCTTTGTTTAAAATATAATTGCCATGTATCAGCACGAGCTCTCCTCTGAAGAGGCCAGAGCAGCCAGTGAAGATAAATATTCTGGATGGCACTTTCTTTTCCACCTGATATTTTCCTGCTTGGGTGCATGAAATGGGACAGAGCAAGGCAGACCAGGAGGTATTTTGTGAGGCAGCAGAAATTAGCTAGCCAATTTAGTTATGAAACAGCTATTTTAAACCACAAGTATTGAACTTCTAATGACTTAACTTTTTGGTGATGAGATATATGCTAAACAAGTTTTATACAGACAATGCTTTATGTGTCTGCTGGGAAAATAAATGGAAAGATGAAAAAAAGGAGTCAAAACATTTGACTTAATGCAGAGGTTGCTTTTATTTCTCCCTTCTGTAGCCTCTGAGGACTTATTTAATCAATAACAGTACCCCATTTCATCACAATATTCCATCATTTTTAATATGGGAATGATAACAACTCCCCCAAAGGTGTCCAGAAAGGAAAAAGTTTGTTGAACAAGTCAGCCTGGAGCTCTGCTACTCTTTCTGAATAAAGGTCCTCTTCCTAATTCTTCTCCTTAAATGGCAATTATCTGATAAGGAAGGGTGTGTGCTTTGTATATTCCTGCTGGAAACAATTGCATTCTTATATCACATGTATATTTGTATATATATGGGTGTGTACGAATATGTATGTAAATAAATGTGCATAAGTATGTAAAAGCTGTAAAACAATGTGATTTTTCCTCTGCCTTCTGAATCCTGATATATTAAACTTGTGGTGGGCTCCTTGGAGGTGAAGAGTTCTAACACAAATCTTCAAATAACCTTGTTTTTACCAAACTGTCTTGTTTTCACAGTGGTCAGTTTGAAGTACCTCATTTTACTAAGAAATTGCTTCAGAGATGGAAGGTCACATTGGTTTTTCTTCCTGCCTTGCTGGTTACATGCTGCTCTACTGTAGTAATAAGGTTAAGGCCCTGGAATAAGAGCAGAATGTTTTCTATTTGAGGGAAAATGAATATTCGTTTAGATTTGCTATACTGACTTGCAGGGCTTGCACACCAGGATTTTTGCCATGACATCTGATCCCCTTTTATGTATTTGTCAGTGCTGTTCTGCAAAAGACACATTCAGCTTGAACACTAAAACACACTGATGGATGCTGAAGGGTAGATTGATTTAGTGTCTCAAGACAGACTTCATATGATTCATAATTCCTACAAAGCAAGAAGGTTGTAGGTCTGTTAAGCCCATGCTAAATCACATATCAGTAAGAGGGGATGAACACTCTAAGGAGGTCAGATTTTCATTTTTTAGGTACCCTTGAGCACATGGTACCAAAGTGTTTCACTAGCCCAAGAGAAACATAGTGGTCAAGCTGTGATTTACAAATGGAATAACTGAAAATTTGCAGTCACTGATTTGGAGTGCAAAATCATGAATTTGGGCCTAAAGAACAGTGCAGGCATATTTAAAAATATTTACAACAAAATGATACTTACTTTTGTGTTGAGTTTTTTTACTGTCTCTGTAATTTTTTTGGTGCTTGCTTATGTTGTATGATCCTAATAAATAAAGATGCTTAATATTTCTCTAATTGAACAATTTCCATTACAAAAATGTTCTAGAGTGCTAAAAGACATATATGGGGTGACATGCAAATATCTAACCACATCTGTTTATTGCTATTTTAATTGCCCAGCAAGATGCTTTATTGAATGGGTCACCTATAGGTCTTTTGTCACATCTGCCAGCTCTACATAGACCTGTCAGGCACAGAGGGTGTAGAAAATGACAATAAGTGTCTACATTAGAGTCCTGAATAGTCCTCTGGATCACCTGCAAGGTTTTTTTTCTATAAGTAATAGCTTCCTTTTTTTTTTTTTTTTTTGTTTTTAAGCACCTACGGACATATTACCCAAAATTTGACAGAAGTAGACTACATCTAAAAACAAATTACAATGTTGTAACACTTGACATTTTATTACTTGTCAAGCTTGCCCCATGGCATTCTCACGTCTCCAATGCAAAAAAAAATGATGGTGATGTAACTTGGATGTAAATTACCACACCATTTCAGTTCTTAAATAGAATAGCACAATGAAAGCAAAATTTTGGCCAAACAAAGTCCTTGAGTACATAATTAATCTCACTACAGAGAAACAGGACTGCATGTGCGCTCCAAGATAAATGTATTCTTAAATGCTACAATAAGCTGAAGCCAAAAAAAATACATATAGAACAGAGACAAGAAAGACATGTTCATGGAAATGTAGAATAAGAGGAAAAACCAGTGCAAGAAGGTGAAAGCAAGATATTTCAATCAATCAACAGGAATAAGCATGGGAAAAGAACCTGAAACTATTTTCTGGGAAGGAAAATTTAAGAGGTTTTAGCTAATTCCCATTCAGGTGGAGAAAGTTCTCAGAAAACAAAAAAGAGCATTTGCTGAAGAGGCATTTTTCACTAAGCTTTATGAGATTTTCCTTTGACATACTTCATCATATAAGTTACATTCACCCCATCAATGAGCTGCAATATCATAGGATCTGTGGAGACTAAATAAAACAAGATGTCTCAAACCAACTAAGAAACTGAGATCCCCTGCTTGGGAACCAAAAAAAAAAAAAACAAAAACCAAAAACCAAAAAACAATTAAACAAAAAATAAACAAACAAAATTAAAAAAAAAAAAAACAAAACAAACAAAGGATAAGTAATGCGGCAAATCACAAATTTTATAGTAAATACACTTGCAATTTGCAAGCTGTTTTATGTTTACTGCACAGAAAGGAAACTGTATGGATTTGTCAAACAGCATTTCACAGGAAACACTTCCTTTAGCTTATAGTTTCTGCTACTAATGTGGTTTGTTCGGGGTATTCCAGTTGAGCCCACACGTTCCTCTGAGCAAAGGTAAGCCCCACTGTCTTGGTCCTTGTTTGTACTGCCAGGGAGCTGAATCATGCAAAGCTTGGGTGCATTCACATGTACCTCAGAGGTAAAGCTGAAATCCCTGCCTCTTCTTCCAGCTGACTTCCCCTCCAGCTGTTACCCACCCACCCATCGTTCCTTGGCAACAAACTCCTTTTAAGGCTGTTTTCTAATCCAGATGTGTCAAATTATGCCTTTGGCATTCACAAACTACCTAGAGGACAGGTAACAAAGCAAGGGATGAAATACTGTATGGAGAAGAAAATTCAGATTAAAATGTGTCATATAGTCATGGTAGATCATTCAACCAGCTGGGCTAAATGTCAAAGTGACTGACACTTAAGTCATGCAAAACTCCCACAGATTGGAATAAGAGTGATGCATAAATAGTGACTTCAGGATCAAGTCTGTTCTTGGGAACTACTGAACGTTTTGCTTCTACTGCAGTCCTGGAATACACTCATCAGCATCCAAGAATCTGCCCCAAATCCTGGCTGTGTTTTGCAGAGCACCAAAGACTGTAAAATTCGCATTTTATCCCATCTCTGAACAAAACTTTTATTTTGCTTTTCTTAAAAAATAGAATCATATGTATGTTATTAATGGTTTTAAGGATAATTTAATCATCAGAGAACAACAAATACACATCACCTGCAGTTTTGTGTAACGCAGAATGGAAATATGCCACTGTTATGGTCACCAAGGGGCTGAAATTCTGTTGACCAGAGGCTGACTGCATTATTTGTAACCATTTCTGCCTAAAACTTCTTGTTTTCTTACTTAGAAACAGTTTAAGTAACAGAAGAAGTTTGTACAGGCTTTCATCCTGTACTACTTTCACCATAATTCCTTCAGAATCAAAATCTTCTAGACTGAAGAAAAAGCCTCTGTTCTTAAAATAAGTTAATTTTAACAACTATGCACATTATAGACAATAAAGATGATTGAATATTTGAGCAGCACACCTATGCAGTCTACATGAAGGCCATACATAGTTCTTTGCCTCAACTAACTAACCTTAACCTAATGCAACTCAGAAGTTTGGAACCTTTCCACACTTTCTAGGAGGACCCTCATGAAGTATCCTTCATTTCTGCAAAACTAGAAAAGACTTTTGCACATTTTTTTTTAATATTGCCAGAATTGCTTAAGAAATTTTTCAAAACATCAATACAATTAATAAAAATTTTTATTCTATTTAAAGATAAAACAGTTTCTTGAATTTCAGGGTAGGCACCAATAGAGTTCAACTCTTTCTGAAGTTGATTCCATCACCTACAATACAAATCATTGTATTTTGCTGTGAAATGCGAGAATATATGAAGATGGAAAAGGGAAAATATAGCTTTCCTCCATTGACCGTGCTCAGTATGGCAAGTGCCTCTGTCATGTTAGTTAGATGATGTCTGTACCTACCCCAGAAAAAACTGAGCTACTGCATTTGACTCAGACAGGAGGCAGTAGTTTCAGCAGAACCCTTTCTGTGAGTGGCAGAGAGGTGAGTTTCCCTCCTGAAGTGCAGAGTTACAGAGTTTCAGCGCCTTGCCAGTGCAACAGCGCACTGGCTCATCACTGCTGGCTCCAGTGGAGCACGCAGCCTCAGCGGAGCAGAGCGCAAGGCTGTGTCCAACGGGCCGCTGTAATTCCCTGCTCTGTTGGTTCAGCAAATGAATGCATGCTCATTGGTAGAAAAGTAATCTAGTTTTGTCGGAAATATCTATAGTCTGTCTTCTGCAAAACCTGCAACATTAGCACATAACCCAGGGCTTTTAACAGTTTCACCTTTTTCTGTAATTTTTTGGATAACACTTCCCTGATGATGTAGTGTCAGCCAACTGTACATTTTTTTTAGAATCTCAAAGTATAAGCAAATGCTTCAGTGTTCATATGAACCTAGATTCTTACTTTCTTTGTGAGTGGCACAACCCTCAAAGGATTTTTGACTGCTTTTCATAATTACTCCTTTTTTTGGTGCTCTTTGTAAACACTTTGACAGCAGCTCTCACTTCACACCTGGATGTTTCAGGAGCAGCAACCTGACAGCTCTCTCTGTCTTCAGCTGAATAAAAATGTATAGTCAGTTTTCATGACCTCGCACAGAATTTCACGCAGAGCTGCCCAAAAGGAATTCATCAGCTTTTGAGTCTCACCCCAACTTACACTGCTTCAAAGTAATTTCACCTCTGATGCCCCTTGCAAGTTTCAGTCATAGTCACAAACTCTAGCTTGCCCCAGTGCTGTTCTCCCAGCTCCACAGGAGTGCTGGCAGGCAGCAGAGCAGCCAGGGAGTGCTGATGGCATCATAGTTTCAGGAGGTACCAGAGTCAGATGCGCATCTTCAGCACCACCAGCCCTGGGCATGGGCTCTGCTGTAACTGCGGCATCCTTCTGTATGGGAGCATTTGTTCCTTATAAGAATGTTTTATGATTAACTCAAAATCAGAGAGGCAATAAATTAGCTTTTGAAAGTTTTATTAGTTTTGCATGGCCTGGTTTTTGGTACTAAAAGAGATGGCTTCTGTGAGAAGTTGCCAGAAGCTTCCAGCATGTCCAGCAGAGCCAGTCCCTGATGACTCTGAAGATGGACATGCTGCTGGCCGAGGCTGGGCCAATTAGAGGTGGTGGTAATGCCTCTGTGATAAGAAGAAGATTTAAGAAGAATTCAATGGAAATGTCATGGTACAATTGTAATTCTAGTCAGAGAAGAGTGGAGTGAGGACAACATGGAGACACCAAGGTCAGTGGAGAAGGAAGGGAAGGAGGTGCTCCAGGCACCGGAGCTGAGATTCCCCTGCAGGCCATGGTGAGACCATGGTGAAGCAGCTGTGCCCCTGCAGCCCATGGGGGAATGCAGAGATCCACCCGCAGCCCATGGAGGAGGTGCCCTCACCAGAGTGGGAGAGCACGGGGGAGGCTGTGATCTAGTGGTGGAGAGAGAGGGCGCTGCTTCCAGGCTGGAGCAGCCTGTCCTTGGAGGACTGCATCCTGTGGAAGAGTGACACACACCACAGCAGTTTTGGGAGGGCTGTTATCCATGGAAGGGACTCAAGTTGCAGCCATTTGCAGAGAGTTGTTGCTTGTGAGATGGCCTCTCACTGGAGAAGTTCATGGAGCACTGTCTTCCCTGAAAGGGACCCCACAGTGCAGCAGGGGAACAATTCCTCTCCCTGAGCAATGAGAAAAGCCTCAGGTTTTCCCAGACCATAACCACACCATAACCCCCATTCCCTGCCTCCTTGTGCCACTGGAATATGAGGTGGAACTGGGAAGGAGGGAGGGGTGTGGTGAAGGTGTTTTTCAGGGCTTGTTTTGCCAGCCTTTTAAGGGCTTGTGCCAACCCGCGACAAAACTGTATGCTGAAACCAAGAAAAAAACCTTGGTTTTGTATTAGTATCTGTTTGCTTCAAAACCTAAGAAATTTCATGTATAGAAGAAAATAGTTTGTTCTAATTTGAATAAACATTTTATTTTATGTATCTTTCTTTAAGCAAACAATCATGCTTGCAGTCAACATACACAGCCCTCAATTAAATTTTCAGAGGTTGGATGAACATTTGTAGAGAAGTATTTGGTCTCCAGTCTGCACCAGGGAGTAGCTGATTGGTGCAGTGCAACACTTTCTTCCCTAGCCACTGTGGCAGTGACATCACCAGTGACACTAAGCCTGAGGAAGAAAGAAAAGGTCTTGTGGTTGAGGTGCAGAAGTCAAGCACCTCAGTCCTATTGTTGGCCCCACCGCAGATTTCCTGCACTGTCTGAAGGCGGTGACATAATCTCTCTGTGCCTCCATTTACTCCTCTCCGAACCCTGCCTGTGTTTTTATCACTGCAGTTGGGGAAGACCTGCTCAGGCCAAGGCAAACAAATGCTCAGCTGCCTCAAGTTTGAAGTCCCTCCTTTATTTCAGCAAGACCCTTGGAGGCAGAGTGCAAAATGCTCTGCAAACCTCCCGGCCAGTGGAGGCTGGATCAGCAGCCCAGGCTCTTCTGTGATGCAGAGGATGTGAATTCCGCCCAGCTGATGACAGAAACTGTGGTGTCAGGAAGATAAGGACAGTCAATATTTCACAGCTGGTTCTGCTCTCAAATATCAATGAAAAGCTGCAGTCTTGAAAAGGTCACTGAGGCACAAATCTGACCAAGTAAATCAATTTATAGGTTGCTATTAAAATATTTTATACATTTAAAACTGAATGGTTTTAAGTGAAAAGAGATATTTTTTCGATGTGTTCTTGAACAGCCCCCAAAACTGAGATGATGGTAAATGTAGAAGTACAATGCAATCCAAGGTCTGAAATTTAACTTACACATTATGTTAGCAAAAAGCCTAAAAATTTTCCTTTTGCTTTTCCTATCCTGTAAATAAAAGATTACATAAAGAAGAAAATAAACATAAAATATTTAACTGAAACATTTCTTTTAGAAAAAACATCTACTTTGAAATAAGAATGAAGTACAGAAAATCACAAGAGTAACCTGTTCTAATATTTTTCTGTTGTTATCATGGTGATTTTCCAACTGAAGGGATTCTGATATTGCACATAACCATTAAGTAAATATCCAGAGTTTTAGATCTATAGCTGAAATAAACTCTGAGTGTTGTTTGGTGATGAGTATCATTACTTCCCAGATCCTCAGTTGTCCTGAAATGACCTTGAAAAGAAGCATCACAAAAATACATTGTAGATTTTATGCGGTCAGTTTCAATTATATCCAGTCTGTTACTTCTAACACACTTTCGTCTGAGTGCTGTATTATTTGAAAACACTCCTTTGTATTTCCAGTGCTATCCTCCAGTTTTTTAATAAAATTCCTTTGAAAATGCCTATTTATCAATAGCAGGCATAAGTCTGATTTTTGCCTTGGGAAACAGTGATATTCCTGGAAGAATTACTTTAGGTAGCTAGAAAGATTAAAAACATAATTTAGTCTTATACAAACATGAAGTATGTCTATAAAAACCTGCTCTTCTAGATATATGATTTGTTCTTTGATCAAAATTAAAACAAAGAATGAAAATACTTAGCTAAAAGGTGTACTTCTCATCTTCTCCTCACTCTTTATAGCAGGAATCCACTTATCTTGGCTTTCTATATAAGGTATTTTACACCATTTAAAATAATGGCTGGGGCTGTGTAAAGGTTGTGTCAGCATTTCCATTATAAAACCATATTTTAGGGGGTTTACAACTCAGTCATAAAAACTCACTCTACACTGAAACTCAGAATGCAAAATCCCAACCTGGAACATTTTTTTATCATGATTATAGTATTAAAAAAAAAAATAAAATAAAAAGAAATCCAGACATGTTTGGCTGTTTTTCAGTTTTCTGAATGACACATGAGATAAGAAGAATTTCAGGTGGGGTGAGGGAACGGCAGCTGCCTGGTGAGGATGTTATACCTGGTGTTAGTGTACCCAAGATATACCTGGCCTCATAGTCTGCCACTGGAAGAGGAAAGATGGCTACAGGTAAAAATGGCCTCAGTAAAGACAAATCACATCCCAAAAAGGAGAGGCGCATAAATCCTGACAGGTTAAATGTTAAACCTCAGGAAGGCCTGCCAATTTAGTAAGGAGAAACTTATTAAAGGAACTCATTAAAAGAATAAAAGTTAATAATAAAACCTTTTTCAAATGTTTCAGGAGCAGGAAGTCTGTCAGAAAGTCAGTGGGGTGAATACCAGATCTGAGAGAAGAAAAGTTCTTGGTGACAATAAAACTCTCAGAAATGTTACGTGAATTATTTTTATTTGAAACTTGTCTTTGTAGAGTCAGTCACGCAGGCTCCCAAACCAAAGCTGAACTCTGGGAGAAATGAATTGAAGGACCTGAGTCCAACTGGATCTGTAGGAGAAGGCTTTTTTTTTTAATTTTGACAAAGTGAAAAGTGTTCTATTGAGAAAAATGGTACTCATCCTGAAAAAGCTGAAGGACAAATTCAACTAAATTGCAAACCATAGTGTGGAAATTATCACTTAAAGCAACCTCTGTGTGTGCCAACATCCCTGCAAGACTGGAGATAGATTGACCTTTGCTTTGAATCTGGATGGAGGATCTTATGGTCTTCCTACTTATAAGTATTTTTTTTTCTTAAAATTATATACTTATATCTAATGCTTTGTTCCTTTTATGGAAGCTCAGCTTCTGGTGACCTACATACTCCAGCTACACAAGTTTAGAGATGCCAATACAAAAAATAGATTTTTCTTCCCTAAGTCTCCTTGCCAGACCTTCCATCCAACATCTCCTAGACTGATTGTTTTCACCAGGAAGTGGCAAAAGAACCCATTTGTTTGTGATAATGTCCAGGAGATCAGTCTCAGACATTCCTGCTGCCTTTGCACCACTGAGCCCTGTGGTCTGGAGAGTATGGTCACCATGCTGAGAGTCATGTTGCTGGGAAGGGAAAGTTCACGAATGTTACATCAAAAATCCACCGCTGAGCAAAGAGACGCCTTCCATGACAGTATTTCTGGCTCAGAGGAGTCTGCATCTATGTCTGCCTACATTAAAAGAGATACTTACATTAATTAACGTCTTTAATCCTTTTGAAACAGATTCACATCTGAGGCTGACTGTGAATGTAGTCCTCAAGAGTGGGTTGTACTCTGAGATCACCCAGGGCTGTGGAGCTGTCTCAGCCACCTTGGATGCTTTTGAAGAGGCCTGCCATGGTGGCAGGGGAGTAGTGCTGTGCCACAGCCTCCCCCAGCCCCTGCAGGCTGTGTGCCTTTGACTTCCAAGGATGCTGCACCCACCCTCAGCTCCGACTGATCTCCAGCCCTGCTACCATGTTCTTCTCCTAAGAGATGATCATCTTGGAAAGGTCATTGGTCACAGAAGCAGGCAGTTCCAAATCTTGATGCCAGGTCACTGGTTGTGAAAACTTGTTTTTCTTTTTTGAAAAAACAACTTCCCAGCTATACACGTTGTTGTCGCTTAGCTTCCTTCACTGTGATACACTTAATTGCTCTCCATTCCTACAAAGAATTGTTTGAAAGGTGGGAGCATCCTCCTCCCCAGCACTACAGCACAGTGTCACCCACACAGGCACCATCCTGCCCATTAATTGCAGTTATTGTCACTCAGGAAGAGCACTGGGAAATCACACAGCTCTGTTGTTTCTGCCATCTCCTGCAAAGGAAAACAAAGCTTGCCTGTTTTCTAATGGTGTCTCTGATTACTTCTGCTTCAAAGCAACCTCTTACAAGCTTTGGTACATGCTTTGAGTGTTGTTTTGGTTTCTTGGTTACACATCTGCCAAAGCTGACTCCTACAGAGGAGATAAGGGGGCACCTCATGCATGGAGGCTGCCTTCCAGTGCAAGACTGGACCTCACATCTCTGATGCTTCAACTCAGGAACCTTTACTTTTATTTTTACTCTTAGGTAGTTCTACTTTATGAAAGACCTCATATAGCTCTGGTAGTGAAAACAATTCATATCTTCATAAAAAAAAAAAAAAAAAAAGCTGGGCTTTTTGTCTCCCCTACATCAAAACTGTGGACAGTGTGCAAGACAACATGATGGCAGGCAGTCATGGATGGTCTTGGTCTTGGCCATAACACACTTTTATTCTTCCCAGTGGGGAATGTGGAGACAGAAACAGGGATCACCAGCTCTAACACCCACCCACCTGAGCAAGTCCTGATGGGGATATTCATTGATAGTAATCCCAGTTCCTTGTTCAGTATCTCCTGTGAGACAACACATTTTTTAATTAAGGTTTTTTGACCTATCTTCCTGTAAGAGTGTTTCTGACATTTATGATGCAGTGTTTCTCCACAAAATTACTCTCCCAGAGCAGTCCAATTCTTACTCCATGTTCTCACAACCATATCTGTGGCACACTAACACATGAGAAAATATGTATTCCCCTCTGGTAGGGAGCAAAGAAATTGTTCATTTCTCTACTACTGTAACATCATCTCTCAGGCAGAGTGCATGAGCTCTGCCCAGCCTTCAGGCAGGGTCAATTTGATCCAAGTGCAAAACACACCCATGCTAGGAAAGACAAGAATTAAAGAAAGAGAAGTTGAAAATGCTGCGAACCTCTGGAAGACTTCAGTGATGTATTTGCTGTTCAACCTTATAATACTGCCTATCATACTGTTGGTTTAGTGCTAGCTGTGCTTTCTCTTGTCCTTCACAAGTATTTTATGAGAACAGTGCCAGATTTGGTTTAGAAAATACTGACACTGCAAGGGTGTCACTGGGGCCATTTCTAACCTGTGCTTATTCCATTGGTGATTCTGCTTTCTTAGTGACAAAAATCATGGTGAATTGGTGCTCAGGCACAGTGAGAGATTCCTCTGTCACAGCACTGGTGCTTCCCAAGGCTTTGAGGAATGATCCTCTTTCCCTATAGTCTGCAAGGACCAGGCAGCACAGGGGACTTACTAGACCTTAAGTCCTTCCCTGAAGGAATCCTGGAAGCAATGTGAACCTAGATGATGGATCTGAAGGATAGACAGAGGATTTTGTGGTTGCCCTGGAAACTGAGACCAGAGTCCAGACTGTGTGTTAGAGAAGAGGCTGGGGTTGGACAGGTGAAGACAAGAGCTGTCACGAGCCCAGGATTATCTTTGGATTATCTACAGCAAATAAAACAAGAGATTCATGGGTGGGAAAATAGTAACACTAATAGGGCACCACGTTTTTTAATGCAGATTGTGAAGCTTTTCTCCTCACAGTGAATCAGACCTGAGGACAGGATGACTGCGTGCCCAAAAAGCAGTCAAGGACAACCTGTGAGCAAGTTAGAAGAGGGTTCACACAGGGCCCAGGGATCATGGCTCCTGAGCATCATAGCCTGAACCTGAGAAAGCAAATCTCCTCAAAGGCTGATATCTTTAAAAAAATCTTTTTCAGGTAATTTCTCTTCAAGGGAGTTTTTTCTTGGTTTATACTGCTTGAACTGCAGTCCTTAATGTAGCATAGGGAAAGAAAATGTTTGATTTTTTCATGACACTAGATACTGAGATCTATAAAGGAAGTCCCCTTGGATGGAAGAAGGAAAGAATTAATAAATATCATAAATTCTGTTGATTTCTGCTAATTCTGTATTTGTTGTGATGGACAGAACCCTATAGTACTGTACCATTTTGAGCAGAGTGTTAGAAGAAAGCCTGCATTTGCTTTTTTTCCTCATCCCGTTTGTTGTTTCCTATATTTTGGCAGAGAACGACCTGCACAGTTTCCAGATCACAAAGCAGAAGCAGAACTTCAACAAAAGAAGAGCTGGATTGCTCATAGTGGTAAGTAGAAATCAAAGTAATCAAAGATTAAATGGGGGCAGTGGGGATGGGACAATTGAAATACGGATTACTTCAGAGAGCTATTCCCTTTGTTTTTTCTACTGTGTCACAAAAAATACTTTTCAACTTCTCATCTGCTTTCTGTGCTTCCCTAAGGCCAGGTCGAGACACATTCAAGTTTGCATTGCTATATGATACTAGGTGGATACTATTTGCCATGACAGAATTAATGCTTGCAGGGACAGCTTCTTCCTACCCGCCCTGAAAAATATAATCGCCAGCTGTTGAAGTGCAACTTTCCTACAACAAATTCAGAAGCAGAAGGGCTTTTGCAGACACAGGTACATAACTCAACCCCTCCTCCTGGCATAGGCTGTTACAGCTGTGCTGGAAAACACTGGTACTGTAGATATGGTTGCATGGCTGTTTGTGAGTAATTCCTTTCCTATGAGCCACACCAGCATTAAGCAGAAAAGCCTAAAAAACTAAGTGAAAACCAGCCAACAAGCTCAATTTCAATTATAGGATTTAAAGAAGTACTTTAATCCTTCTTTAATATGTGGTAGAAATCCAGAGAATTCTAGGCCAAAAGCAAAAATATTGCTGTGTTTGATAAATTGCAGCTCCTACTGCGTGTGAGAAGATGATTTCCACAGGAGGAGAACGGTCCCCCAAATAGTGTCAATCTTAGTCAGTCCAGGGGACTCAGTTGTGGAAATCCAAGTCAGGTAGGAATATCCTTGTCAGATAGGAATATGTGCAATGAGTAATTGATTAATCGGCATCACAGCTTCCACTGTATAGCAAATGATTAAACAGATTGATCTGAACTTTGAAGGAACAGCAAGTCTTCTGTTTTCTTGTGATAAACCCTTTCTCATTGTGCCAGCCGAGACATTGCCTTGTGTATTCTCTTCTTGCTAGAAAAATCAAAAATGTGCTCTTTCTATCAAGAGAGTATTAACAAAGTCATTAATAATCAGAACAAGAGATGTAACAAACACACTTGTTTGAGTTGAACATTTATAGAAATTTGCTCAATAAGATCAATAACTGAGATATTCATTATGTTGTTATTGGGTTTGGTTTTTTTTAAGGCTTCCTTGTAAAATATGTGATGACATTAATTAAAAGTTAAAGTGAAAAATTATTCAAAAATTATTTATGTGTAGAATGTTTGTCCAAAGCCTGAACTAGATAACAATAGCAGCTGTTTATTTTGCAAGTGGAAACCAGTACAGCTCAATTGACTGTAAAAGTTAATGTCAATCAAATTGCACACTGAAGGCTTCAGGGAGTCAATGGAATATACATTTATAAAAAATAAACATTACATACACCTCGACATTACATACACTTCAATTTAACCCATTTTAACAGATATGTGCACATGTACATGCTGCATTGGGTTAAATCAAAAGGGGAGGCCTAAAAGGAAGGGAAATTTGTGACAAATTTAAGGGATCATGGTGGAGCTATCATGGATTGCTCAAAAAAGACAAGGAAGAACAATAACATTAGTGCACCCCCTGTCCTGGCAATATTTACTTGATAGCATCAAACATTTCTGTGCACAGCTGCCAGCTTTGAGATGCTGGGTATAAGACAAGGGAGGGAGGTTGTAGCAGCCAGAGAAAGCATTGAGAGGACATTCTTCCTTCATTTCCAAGACAAAGCTGTCCCTACAGTGAAACTCTTGCACCACTGACTGCAAGGAAAGCCTGGCAGTTTATTTAAAGCATAGATTGCCGTGGTTTTAATCTTCTAATGTGCCTTTCAGTGAGCAAATTACTTTCTTGTCAAGGAAGGTCTTCCTTTACCCTTATCACTGCCATCAAAAATTCCCAGGAAAAGAGGTTTACTGATGTCATAGCCTATTTGATCTGTGTTTCCTCTGTTGAAGTATCTCAGATGGCAAAGCTCCTAGAGCTGTAGCTCTTTGGAACTCAGATGAGAAATAGAAGAGTTCCTGACACCCTGAGGATGGACAGGAGGCTTTAAAACTTCTTGGCCTGTTATTCATGACAGGTAGACTAGTGCCCCTGCAGGTCCTGCCCCAGGAGCAAGTCTCGGAACCTGCTCTGTAGCCAAGGGTACTGTGGGAATGGGTGTGTGCCAGGTTTTACCCAAGTCCAGCCAACATCAGCATGTACAGGATCTCAGGATAATTGCCCATGACACCATTACACTGGAAACTGAATCCTGATTATTGTAAGATTTGGAAACAAGACAGTTCGTCGCTCACATGACTGCTTCTGCCCACTAGCTGCAACCTCTCAGGTTTGTTGAGGAACATGTAAAGGTCAAAATAAACATCCAGGAGATATAAAATCCCATTTCCTTTTCACTTGAACTGTCTCCAAAATACTAAAACATGAACATATGTTACAGTATTACTCACTACATAAAAATACATATGTTAGTAGATATACAGTATAGTTAAAACACAAAATTATACAATCCACATATAGTCACATAAACCTCCAACAACATCATCTATCAACACACTCAGTCAATCAAATCCTATATAAAAAAATTCTTATTCTCTAACAGACACAAGACAAAAAGTTAGAGAACTTTTAAATATCTTGAAAATTTCATTACATTCCTAAGTGACAGGATGTTTTTAAATCAAAGTGTACAGTGTTGCCACTTCCCATGATATCAGGGATTCACATTAGTTGATGGTTTCTAAAGTCTCAATTCATGAAACTCAAATTTTTTAAAAACAAGGGCTTTTGTCTTTTTCCTAGAGAGAAACTGTTTATGTCAGTTTTGATACCTAAGCATTCAATTACCAGAAATAAATAAAAAGATCTCAACTCAGTATTTGGAAAATCTCACTTCTTACTCTAACAGTGGTTCATCATTAATCCACGTGAATCTGCTGATTCTTTTTTTTTTTTTTTTCAGACACATTTCCTTGCAAATTATTGTGGTTTAAAATAAAATCTAAAAACATGTTAGGGTATTTTAGCTGATTTTTTAAATTATTTATTAGAAAGTAAAGTTAGTTTTCTAAGCCTACCTTTTCCTGCTGGAAGATCCTTTAATTTTTAAAAAGCAAAGGAGACTTGAAGGCTCAAGTTTGGCAGAACTTATTGATTTTAAACCCTGGAAAGAATTTCAAAAAATATTTTGTCATTGCCTCCACCACAGGTAAAATGCTTCGTTTCTATCCACAAGTCTTGAAACTTCCTCACTGATGGCTGAGGGCAGAGCTTTCGATGCAAGCAAAGCACTTGCAGAAGTCAACACCTCTTCTGCACTGCTGTAGGAAGGTATAACAATGAGCAATTAGAACTTTTCCCTGACTTCCTCTCTCCTATGAAACATCTAAGAAGCTCCAAAGCAGCACCTATGTATAAAAAAAAGGTCTTAGACTCACTACAAAAATAGCAGACACTGATTTTTTTTTTTTTTTTTAATTTGTTGTCAGACAGTGGAACAACCTTGATATATAGCTCATGTTTTTGAACTGGCTCTGTTCAGAGTTTAAGCCAAAGCTACAGGAATATATTTTTTTGGCAATTGGTTGGATTGGCAGCCCTGCCAGTGATCGGCAAGGCAGAGAAGGTGGTTGAAAAACTTAGAAATTATGGCATGCAGAAGATTTTGTATTATTGGTATACCTGGGGTTGCCTTAGACTGGTTGCTTTGCCAGTAATTAGACCTGCTGGAAAAAGTAATTAGAACTAGCAGGGACATGAGAGAAGCATGGGAAGCTTTAGGAGAGCCTCAACCATTCAAACAGACACAGGGATCCTAGTGGTTTTGAATTCTCCAGGTAAAATTTGCTCTTTAGGAATTTAGCATCTAGGAAAATGACAGCCTTCTTACAGCATTTAGGTAAATAATATTATAACAAAATAAAACAAGTCAGTGTGTCTAATGTCAAAGGCCCACACTTGTGATCAAGGGGTAAGTACCCTGAGCACTTGCAAGTCTCATCTTCTGAGGGATGGATGTTTGGCACTTCTCTGAAGAAAGATGCTTATATTTTTCTTACTCAGTTTCTATTACTGAATAGATGTAAAAAAGGCAGTCATCTTGTAAATCCTGCCAGTTTCCAACTTTCAGGCTTCTCGTTCATTTATGGTTTGGATGTAATTTACTTTCTTGGGCAATTTTTAGAAACTTAACGAAGTTTTTTTGAGAAAACTTCAAAAAGAAACTTGCAACGTCTTCTATAAGTCTGTTCCTAGGAGTTTTTAAATAATGTGTTAATAAAATAAATAAGTGGAAATTATTAAGTGGAAGGGGGGAATATGCACAAAGCTTTTTTCCTGTAGGGAATTGTTCAAATAGCCTTAGAGATTTTAATTTTTTTAACTAGCTTAAGCAGGATTATTATTTAGTTAATTCTTGATTACTTTTTATGTTGGAATATGATTAAATAAGTCAATATTTGCCTTTGTCTGACCCTCTAAGACCTACAGTTTACTATTCATAATGATGAGCAATAGCTTGAATATTTGTTGCTGCATGGATCTCTGTCTTCTTGGACGTGACAAATAATGTAAATCTTTTTTATTTATATGCCTGATCATTTTTTCAATGCACTGAAGTGCTTGAGTTTCCAGGGTCAGAAAATGCTTAATCTTATTAAATGTTTGACAGAATGAACTAAGCAAAACATCTTTTGATAGCATAAAAAGAAGATAAAAATAATTAATTCTTATCACTGTAATGCTTTAGCTGCATGACTTCAAGGTTCTTAGGCTATCATAATATAATGTTTATTAGAAGCCAAAACAAAGATTTCTCTCTTAAAGAAGTTTTGGGATGTAATACAGAAGGCAATCTTAGAGATATATCCTATTGGAAAAGAAAGCACTGTGTTTGAAAAATGCTAGGAATATTAAGCAAAAAAAAAAAAAAAGTTTAAAACCAGTAAAATGAGACTTTTCATTCTGGGCAAGGCACTTGTGGTGACTAATGTGCTAACAATAAAGATTTTCAGTGGAATGTGTAACAAATCCGAGGGACTTTTATTAAAAAATTGCCATGAGCAGCCATATTTTGGTTTTGGCTAAGCCTCAGTCATCATGATTTCATTTAGAAGCAGAAAACCCAAACCACCTGTGGTTTTCATTTTTAATTCATGGCCCACAGGAATACAGACTTTACACTTTCCAATTTTTCCTACCCATGTGCTGCCTGCTAATCAGAAAAATAATATTATAAAGCTATTATTACCTATGTGTAGAATTTTAAAGACACTGAAGTGAAAATATACAGAAGCCACCATCAGTATTGTCCATGAACACACAGGAGGGACCTTGCAAATCCAGATCTCCAACCTGGGTGTCACAGGTTGACCTTTCCAGATAGAGCACATTTACTGCAGTGCCGGCTTCTCCAACTTAAGGTTATATGTAATTTTTTTCCTTAAATAATAATGTTGGAGATAAGTAAAGTAACAGCACTTCTAATAGGGCCAAGAGAGAGACTTCTCCTAGGTAAGGATGATTTTCTCCGAGTCCATGGAGTGGTTTTGAAGAGGTTGTGGACCACAAACAGCCTCACTCAGTGATCATCCATGCATCAAGCTGAAAGAAGCAGGGCCATACCCTGGAATTTTAGAGAGTACAAAACAGAAAAGTAGGTACACAATCTCCAGAGGGAGCAGGGCTAAGATTTCAAGCGAAATGGGACCATAAACATTCTTAAACCTGGCAGCTGAGGTGAGGGACCCTCACTTCACAGCTCTGCCTTATGTGGTCATGCCTACAACGATGAACCAAAACAGAAATATCAGGCAAGTGTTCCCTCCTGTTTTGTTTTAAAGGAAAAAGTACATTTTGTGTGCTAATCTGCCACAGCAGACTTCCAAAGCCTTCCCCCTTTGTCATGCAGTGAAATGCTGACACACATTTCTTTTGTCTTAACCCACATCTAGCTGGATCTCCAGCTGGCAGATGTTATTGGCAACTCTCTTTGAGAAAATACACAGGGTGAAATACAGATCCCTTTGAAGACAGTGGGAGATTTGCCATGGACTTTCGTAGAGCCATATTTCACACACTTCTTTTTGATAAAGGCAACAAACTAATAGAAATAATTTGGTTTTGAAACCTCTATATATAGTGGAGGTACTTAATTTCTTAGCTAAACTAAGCTTCATCTTGTATGCTATAGCATTCCCACTACAAGCAATTCGATTTATATATTTAAATATTTGTATGGATGCACAAACATATATGAACATAAGATATGCATAAATACACTTTATATTAAACCTCTTTCAAGAAACAAATACATTTCATTAAAATCCAGTTATGCAGGCTGTTATTTCTTTTTACAGTTACATTATTATTATAATAAATTGTCATCTTCCCCAGAGATATTAAAAATAAAATAGTTTAAAAAGATAGCATGTAAATGCATATATAGTCATTATTTATAAATATATAAGTAAAAAACCCTGAAGCTTTTTCATTCTCATATATATATACATGTGTATATATGAACATATACGTGTGACAGTAACATTAAAAAAAAGAAGGTCCGAAACAAGACAACTTCTCTGCAATATTTGTAATGAAACTGAGAGACCATAGTGGATTTATAAACAATTCTGTAGTCATAGGTATGCCAACTAGTCATGACAAATTAGAGTTTAAGTTCCCCTGTAAGACCACCAAAAATTCCCATCACATTAGTATAATGACTAATATTCATGTTTCTAGGTGCAGATCCTTTGTTCTAATGAATTACAGCAGCCTTCTCTAAAGTCTCAAACCTGTTCTTAACATTTAGATATTTTGCTACTTTTCCTGTATTGCTCCTTCATTCTTTAAGTAGACATATATCCATTGGATTTTTATGGTGATTTTGCTCTAAGTTATGTAGCAGGACGGGACTCCTTACATGCACTTACCTTTTTTAAGGTTTTCAGTTGTCTTACCAATTTGTGGTCTCCAAAACATAACATGATCCACTGACACAGCAGCACAACCACCATTTCTCCAACAGTACCTAAGACATAAAAAAAGACTGAGCCCAGCAGATTTGCAAGATAGATAAATATTATCCAAGTCTCATAAATGAGGAAGTCAAAGCAGCAAATACTTGACAAGTGAAGTACAGGATCATTAGGGCAGCAAGGAGAGAGATAGGAGAGCAGACTTTGGCCTCTTCAGGGGTCTGCTTGGTACAACACCATGGGACAAAGCCCTGGAGGAAAGAAGGTCCCAAAAAACCTGGTTGATATTCAAGGACCACCACCTCTAAGATCAGGAGTGATGCTTCTTAGCCAAGAGAATGTCAGGCAAAAATGCCAGGAGGTCTGCATGGATGAACAGAGATCTCAGGCAAACTCAAACACAAAAAGGAAGCCTACAGAGGGTGCAAGCAGGGGCAGGTAGTCCCATTGGATTACAAAGACATCAGAGCAGCCAGGGATCAGGTTAGGAAAGCTAAAGCCTGGTACAATTAAATTTTCCCAGTGAAAATGTGAGCCTTCACTAGGAAACAGGACATCTGGTTATCTGGGATATGGAAAAAAAACGTGATACTCTGTAACATTTTTGCCTCAGTAATCACCAGAGAGCACTGGGAGAATGAAGAACTGCTCGCTGCAGGAGAAGTTCAGGTTTGAGACCATTTAAGGAACCTAAAGGTTCACAGGTTCATGGGACCTGATGGGAAGCATCCAGAGGTTCTGAGGGAACTGACTGAAGAAGTGGCTAAACTACAATCCATCACGTTTGAGAAGTTATGGCAGTTCAGTGAAGTTCCTACTGACTGGAATAGGGCAAAGGTAACCCTCTTTTTAAAAAAGGGAGATAAGGAAGACCCAGGGAACTACAGGCTGGTCAGCCTTACGTCAGTGTCCAGTAAGATCATGGAGCTGATCCTCCTGGAAACCATGCTAAGGCACATGGAAAATGATGAGGAGACAGACAAGAAGGTTTCACTAAGGGCAAATCAAACGCAGCATGTTCAGCAGAGCAGAGGTGGTGATTCCCTTTCTCTATTCCATTGTCATGAGACCCCACCTTGAGTACTGTGCCCAGCCCTGAGCCCCCAACACAGGAAAAACATGGAATGGATGGAGCAAATCCAGGGAGAGCACTTTCCAGTACCTGAAGAGGGCCTGCAAGAGAACTGGAGAGGGACTTTTGACAAGGGCATGGACAAGGGGTAGTGGCTTCAAAGTTAAAGAGGGTGGGTTTATATTAGATGTTAGGAAGAAATTCTTCACTCTGAATGTGATGAGGCACTGGCACAGAGTGCCCAGAGGAGTTGTGTTTGTCCCATTCCTGGAAGTGTTCAAGGCCATTTTGGATGGGGCTCTGGGCAACCTGGTCTAGTGGAAGATCTCCCTGCCCATGGCAGGGGCATTAGAACCAAATGATCCTTAAGGTTCCTTCGAACCCAAATCATTCTGTGATTCTTTGAATACCTGGCAATGCCACAACAGAACCAAAACTATGTCCAAAATCTCAATTTTTCAGGGAGGAAAAGTGGACATCGAAGTTAGCCCCACCTTTTTCTGGACCAGAAGAACTCTGGATATCCCAGTAGCTCTCCACAGGCAGCATTCGGCTGCTTACCCTGTTCACATTAAACCTCTGTTTAAAGTTAGATAAATTTATATGCCTATATGCCTATTATATTTAATGTATTTATATGCCTTGATCACCTTCCATAGTAAACCAGATCTGCCAAAAGCAGATCAGTCACCCTTATGGGTTTCAGTCACCCTTATGCCTTTCACTTTTTGATTGCAAGTGGAGAAAAGAAACACAGAAGTGAAAATCAAACCAATTTTTGCTTAATGAATAGTCCAGCTACTAAATTTTGGGTGCCTTCCTTAGATGGATGCTGCCAAAAGGGCCTGGGATGCAGAGGGAAAACAGACACTGCAGATTTTTGGGCAAGAAGAGTTTGAAGCTGATTTGATCTAATGCAGAAAGTAATATTTGAAAGTTATTTGTAAAGACAATAAGAAAATAACACATATACAGAGATAAATTTATAAAACTGAAAAAATTTTGCATGCATGCCTGTACAATATAACTAAAAATCTCCATTTTTATCCTGCTGACTTGCTTATATTCATGTGGTTTCAGTCTCACAGATGTTCTGGAGGCTAGGACATGTAATATGGCTCCATAGTTTTCTAACCACAGAATATCCAAAATATATAACCAGGAAATCACTTGCAGTCTGTATGGGGTTTGGCAGATGGTATTTCTAAAAATGCAAATATCCAATATGGAGGTAGTGGAGAAGACGGATTTCACAAGGGAACAGTGTAACTCTTTATATGGAGTGTAAACTTTACACAGTATTCCAATATAGAACTGGTGAGCACTGTTAAAAAAGTTTCCAATGAATATTCATTTCAGTTTATAAACATATTCTCTTCAACTGTTTCAATGCCCTCTTTGTGTTTGCTTACTGTGCATGTTCTAGCTATTGCATTTACTGGCAAGAACGCTTGTAGAAACAGCAAATTTTAAGCAAGTATTAGAGAATATATAAGGGTAATGAATTTTTCATTTGGAAATATAGGTGCCAGCACCAGAATTTCATTCCAAAAGGTATCCTCATCCGCACTAGAGAGGGATGTATATGATCTGCAAGACTGAATTTTCACAACCACATGTGCTAGCAGTGGTCAGATGAGACAAAAATTGAAAAGTTGTGTGTTCTCCTGATATGGAACTTGCATATAATGGAAGAAAATCAGGAATGAGAAGGTGTGAGATACTGACTGACCTGCATTCTGGTTTCTATTGTGATACCAGTCAGCCTGGTACAGTAATGAGAGAGGCACAGAGCAAATGGGATGTCCTGAACAAGGGGCAGCCTCCCAGTGAAGAATCGTGTTTCCTGGGCTGTTGGGGTCCACTCCAGCTAGCTATAGACCCTGCCCACACGATACTTCATAGACGAAGGTAAAAGATTGAGAAGCGCTCTCCTCCACGTGGGAAACGTTGTCCTTTATTCCAAGACACACATCAGGTGGACAAACCAATGGGAGAAAAGAGAACGTTCCCTGGTGGCAGGGAGCTTTTATACCCCTGGGATGGGGACAGAGAGAGAGAGGTCCACAGCCAATGGGATACCAGTGAGGGGTGGCAAGGGGAGGGGTAACCCAGGGGAGAGACCACCAGGTGGTACTGGACAGGTGAGGGAAAGACCATGTGATGGGGGAAACGGGGTAACAAACCACGTGATATAACATAAGCTATTCAGTGCAATACAAAACTATTCTGTGCAAATTCCCAATCACCCCGTGCAAGAGAACAACTAAACTGGTGCACCACAACACCCCAGCAGCCTGCTTAGGCCGTGACCAAGATTTTTTCAGCTGCCAGAGCTGCACTGAGCACCCCTCCTTTTGCTCCATAGCAGAGTTTTGGCATGGAGCAGAAGAAAACCTGTTTCCAGTGTGCTGTGCCCCTGGCAGAGCAAAAGGCGCCACCTGGGAGGCAACACAGGGCATGCTGTCCACTGTGAGCAGCACAAAGGATTTGCTTCTACGTTTTGTGGTGGGTTAGAAAAACCCTGAGATGAGCAGAATGACACTCAGCTCCTTACAGCTAAAAGGATTTCTGCCACAGATGTTCCTCGCCTGGCAAGCCATGTAGCTTCCAGTTTTGAGGGCTTTCAGAGCTAAATGGTAAATATTAAATATGGATATATTAAATAGGTGACATATGAAGGCTATTTGAGCCAAGTTTTGCTCACATGGGACCCGAATGACATGAAATCCTTGGTAGTGATGGTTTAGTTATAGACAGCAACAAGCACAGAAAAGGCCAGGCAGACTTCATCTGAGGGAAGATTTCATATTGCATTGCACAAGTGCAGTCACTGTCTTAATATACCATAAAACATATAAACCCACGTTCCTAACTGATGCAAGCAATTACTGCTCCATCAAGCTAATTTACAGTGGAACTAAAACATATCATTCGCCTGACAATTCTACCATAAACAGCCTGGATTCTCTCCTAGTATAGACTAGTAGTTTTATAACCCATAAATGTATTTACAAGGGAAAAAAAATAGAACACAGACCAGTCAGAAATGCATGTCCCCCCATAAAATTTTTGTGAAGTTTAACAGAAATAAAATTTTTTCTAGGTTTTTTACACACATGCCATGGTTTAACTTTATGTGCATGTATGCACATCCCAAGCACACTACTCTGTAAAACATTTTAATCACCTGAAATTGAGAACGTCAAATTTAATCAAGATCTGCACTATTTTAAGGTAGGAGGTTAATTTTAATATCTACTTGTTCTCTATCCTTTTTAGCTTTACCTTCTGTATGGCTTTTTAGTTCTTCTTTTTTTTCAAAGAAAAATCATAAAACAGAGGGGGAAAAAAAGTTATCTGTGTCTGAATTGCTGACTTTACTAAAGGGTCAGTTTCTTTCCAAGCCATATCAAGCCCAGACAGATTTCTGGCACTCTCAGTTCAGCTGCAAACAGCCAAGATAATGTGAGATGATCCAAAAGATTCCTGAGATATTAGATATGCCTGCATATATACATTTCAGACTAAATATTTTCATTAATGCAATCAGATAAAAGAAAAAAAGATCCCTCACACTTATGAAAACCCAGCTTTACACATTTTAGACTCTGCTTATGAACCAAAAAGCTGAATAGATTGGATTGGCTCTTTCCTGGTGGCTTGCATGGGCTTTGTCCAGAGAAGTACATTCCAGCTTACATCTCATCAATAATAGTTCATCACATTGAAGGGACCACACACTCTGTTGTGAGATAATCCACCTTCTCGTGTCAGAGGGCCTGATCCACAGTCACTCAGGTTCCTTAAGTTGAAGTCATTATGCTAATTCCTTTCCAATGTGCAAATTGTCAGTTTCTTCCAAAAATGTAACAAAATATCCATAGAATTTTCTGTCTATCTGTAGTTAAATATTTTCTTTCTAAATTCTTGTCAGCAAAACCCATGTGAACTTTTTCTTAATCTTTTTCCATATAAATAATTAGCATGTAATAGAACAAAAGGTTTATCCTGTATTTGTGCATGTGTAGCACAGCTTTGGTGCAAAACAAATCTTCTTGCAATTCATTCATTGTTGTATACCAGTGGATATTTTTATTTACAGGAAGCAAATAATTCATGAAACCATGATTCTAGGTGGTAGAATACAGTAGTATTTCCAAGGGATAATTTACAGTGATGTGCTATTCAGTTTTACAACAGCAACACCTGAAGAAACTCAGCAGGCCCAGAGGCCCAGATTTCTGGATTTCACACTCATACCCTATTTCTGACTCCAGTTAAGTCAGTGAGACATGTGAGCTTTCATGGTAGTGGAGCACTGCTGGAGATGTGCAACATTTCCCAACCCCTCAGAACTCTGTCTCCTCTGCAGCAGTCAGAACACGGGTTGCTCAGCTGAAACAGAAAGCCATAACACCAAATCATGGACCAGAGACATAGTCAGGTAATGCAGCACTATTATTCTTGGGTTTGAAATGCATTGTCCAATAGAAAAACAGGCACAAAACCAAAATTATTTGGGGTCATAGTTCTCCTCTCTGAAACAGAATAATTATCATTAGCTTCTCAGTCAGAGACATCAGTACCTGTGACACCAGCACAGTTTAAAATTTTCAGTCCAGCCTCACATCACAGTACTGGAATTAGAACAAAGCTTTGAGTATTTTTTTCCACAAGAAATTTTAAAAGAAGGGCTGATCAATATAAGAAGAAAAATAATCAGAACCAGCCTGACTCATGTGCTGCTAATGCAGTAAAGAAGGGTGGTAAAGAGTTACTTATATTCCATCAAACTTGATTATCCTGTGACTTACTGCACTTTTACTCTAAAATAGCACAGCTGGACTCTTTGTGAAGTTTCTCTTTTTAGACTGGAACTGATAGTGTAATCCAAGTATGGATTTAAATACTTTTTCTATGGATTCAAAACACAAAACATTAAAATAGAAATTGATATCTTACACTGGAAGTTTTCTGTGTATTAAAGGCAGAATATGTTTATTCTGTAATTTTGAAAGCAAGTGTTTATGTTGTTCCATTTACACAGTGCAGAAAGGCACAATGATAGTAATTTCTGAATGGATGAAGATAAGCCAAACACAAAACAGCACCAAAGCCCTATTCCTCCTCCTTTGTCGATGGCAAAGCACCTAGGAGGTGCATGATCACCTTGCACCATGTGTGCATGATCAACACTTTAGAGAAAAAGATCTCTGATGTTTTTCCCCAAAAGCCATCAGCAGAGATTTGGTTACAAGCAACTGTGGAACAGCAGAAATATGTAAAGAGCTCAGAAATATAAGCACTACTTAGAATCAGAATATGCCACTTTTCACAGATTTAAGACCATACCACATTCTTATTTTCTTCCTGTGGGAGGTCAGTGTTTATGCAGTGGATGTGTCTGCCAGGAAGAACATTTTTGCACTTGCTCCTCTTCCAGTTGCTAATCTGCACGTTCATTTGCCTCTGCTTGAAGAATGGCCCGTCTGAGCATTTCCAGTGTTGCTGGCAGTAGACCCAAACATTTTCACAGAATCACAGCATTTTGCAGGCTCAGGATGGAAATTTTATCTTCCCCTGATTTGCCTTTCACACAGTACCAGGAGGTGGCTGCCTTCTGTCCTGTTCTGGCTGCTAGGCTGGCTTTTGGAAGTGGGGTCTGAAATTGCAGGAACAGTGCCCTGCTCTGACCAGGAGATTGAGCACCAGCTTTCCGGACTGCTGCCTTGGTTCCTCCCTTCTAGTAATTTCCCTGAGTCTCCTCACAATCCCTAGTCTGGCTGTGTTGGCAGCAAATAAAATCTCCCTCCTGCAGCATCATGCTGGTGTTTCTACAAATGCTTATAAACCCTGTTGTTATTCCTGACAATAAGCTGGAAAAGAAACATGGCAAACAATGCCTCATCACTTATTTTGTAGCTTGCCACAGTCTTGTCTTTGCCTTGTGTCAGGAAAATGGAAAGTAACTAAATGGTGGAGTTCACTTTTAGGGATATTTCCTGGAGGTATTCAATATACATTATTCCATGCAATGCGTTTTATCCCAGATTAAACTGCAGTGCAGAAAGAAATCAAAGGTCAAGGTGGTCTCTCCTCCAGATTTGCAGGAAGCTTAAAGCAAGGACAAAAAGTGTCAGACCTCAGTGTGGGACTTATCCTTCCAAACTCAGGGTTTACCTTGTTTTAGTGGAGCTAACTAGTGCTGGATGCAAAACAGATCCAAACCAGCATGTTTAGGTCTTACTTGCTTCATCAGAAAACAAACAAAAGAAAAAAATGAATAAGAGAGAGGTGCATTGACTTCTCTCCCCAGTTTATGAGCATTTCTCACAAGTAGCATCTGCTGCTGACTCCCTGGCCACACTGCAGTCAGCACATTGCCTCTCCCAGGCTCCAGCTGCACAGCCAGGAGCTCGATGGCACACAGAGGCTTTTCTGAAGGATCCTGTAGACACTAAGCTACTCTCAAAACATCTGAGACTGAAATCCATGGCTTTTGCCCTGCCTGGTGAGTGGAAACAAGAACCTGCACAGCACCGCGTCTTGCTGCTGCTCTCCCTAACCCTGCAGTTTGCGGGGAGACCTTAATGGAGTGTTTCCTGCTTTTCTGATGTTTGTTTGGTGTTTTATACTCACACATCCCAGGAAGTAGAAGTTGAAGGAGGCATTGTGAGAGGCTGCAGCCAAAACTCCATCTTGATAACATTTTTATGGGGGTGAAACTACAAAGAGCAACTCAACAGCTGCCAGCAGGGCAGTGTTAGCGTGAAAGAATCGCCAGAAGCAGGCGAGTAACATTCATGCTGAAAATATGATTGATCACTTCTTCTTTTCCCTGCAACTCTGCCCTGGTACAAATCCAGTCTCGGTGAGAAGTGACTTCAACTAGGGCTGAGTGGTCTTCAGAGGCAGCTGCACTTATTTCCACTAAATCACTGGTTTACATACCAAGCCCAGGGCATAGCTGAGGGCTTGGGGATGGCACATTGCCCCAGTCTTTGGTTTGCTTAAAAGTGACAGAAGCAGACACTGGTCATTTTTTGAATTCCATCCAAAAGACAAGTCAATTCGTTTCTGGGTGTGCCAACAAGCTGAGGTATTTAACTGTTCTCTTAGAAAATGGAGCATGCTGCTAATAAAGGTCACTTTACCTTTGTTTCAGGAGGAGCTGAGGGATTTTCCAGACAGTTAAAGGGCTGGATTACACATGTGCCTCTGATCAACATTCACAATAAAAGAAAACACTGCTAAAGTTAAAGGCACTGAAACAACGTGCAACCACAACTGCCCTTTTTGTGACATGCTGATTTGTCCCCATCACAGGTACCCTACAGAACTTGCGTAATTACATTTACGTAATTTAACATCTTGTTTGAGTATTCAAATATCCACCAAAGAATTTGCCACAGAGTAGGGTTTTTAGAAAAAAAAAAATTAGTATAGAATCTGGAAAATATATTAAGACCTTTTTCTTAATTCTTTAAGTTCCCTTGCTGCTTACAGGAATTAAGTATGGAAACAACATCTGTGTAATATTGTGAAGGATTTCAAAAGGGCTCCTCAAAAAGGGCTGACACAATCTTACTCCTTTTAGAAGAGGATATGAAATGAATTGCTTACTTTGGCTATTACATGCACTCCCTTCCCCGCAGCAGCAGAGCCAAGAACTAGAGGCACGTCTGAGAATTTTTTTTTATGGGGAGTCCTTCAAATTTTTTTGACTATTTGACCTAAGAGACCTAAGAGAGGTCCCCTCCCATAAACATAACAAAGGAAATTGCTACACTATAGCCCCACTTAAGTGAATGAATAATAGATTAATAGAAACTTATGATTAATTATTTATGTCATGTTTTGGCTTATGACCCTGACAGATGAAAAGGGTGAGTAAAATATATATATTAACTTTAAAAAAAAATCATAGAAACCTGTTAAACCTTAATTAGTTATTCAAAACTATCCATTCTAGTAGATATTAGACATACCCTGGTAACTATTAGCAAGAAATGTCATTTGACAGGTGGCAACACTTCCATCAATGAAAATATATATGGATGCTGGCCTCCTGTGGAAATATTAGCCAGACTCTTGTGACACCACCCTTGAAAAGGCAGACACCTCCACTCTGGCATATAAGCCTAGGTATGTTTCCAAAGTAATTAATTAAAGCCTTAATGGCAGTATGGAGCTTGATCTGAGTTTAGCTTAGCTTCAAAAGCACCCTAATAATACTTTCAGAACTCGCCTGGGCCTAATTACATTTATTTTGTATCAGCTCTGAGGTTTGTCGTGTGTAAACATACAAACACAAAAATAACCTCTCTTCTACTTTCCAGAAATATTCTAATTGTTTTCAAGTGAGGAGTTTGCCTAAAAAGAGGAGATGTCTTTTTGAATCAAAAGGCCACAGGAGGATTCAGGATGAAGCCGCATGTTACATAAAGACTCTTCCTACCTTAGGGAAGGTAACCATGAAGTTCCCATTGACTTGTAATTAGAATGACAGGGCACACTGCTCTCTTTTAAGAGAAGGTATTTGCAAATGCTGTGTATCTGAGATAGGTGATGTGTGTCTCTCCTCTCCCCTGTGCCCACATGGAGGATTTGCTTCTCCCACAGCTTCTTTTATCACAAATGAGCCTTGCTGCACCCAACCCTTACTGAACTGCCATGTCCTAGAAAGAATAAATACAGATATTTCAGGACAGACTCTCACAGAGAGGACACCAGCCTCCTGTGGACTCAGACATAAGAGTGGCTTCTGCAATAGATTATATAATGTTTCAAGGCAGCCACTTGTAAACACATACTGTACTTACCAGAAAATGGCCATGATGGCAACTCCACCTGGATGCTGCTGCATTAACAGTTGGACCGAACTGTCCAATGCAGTTCTTTAATTAAAAGGCTGTTCTTCTGCAAATGAGGGAAATTAACCAGAGTTGTGGTGTAAAGATGCAGATTCAACATTTTTAGGTGTTTTGACCAGCTGCCCTTGAAATATCATACATGTGAAACAGGACGCAAAACCAAATAAAATACAGACTTGCATCCTAGCTGGGGACAATTCCAGAGTCCACTCTGCAGAGAATCTTTGTCCTCCCTAAGGACAGGGGAGGGTAGACCTGGAGCAGGAAAAAGAAAGGTATCTCCCAGGAGCATTCCATCAGCTGCAGCATAGATCTGCCCCTCTGCTCCCCTCATCCCCTGCCCAACACCTGGCACTGCTTAATGCCTGGAAAACCCATGGTGGTGAAGCTCTTTGTGCTTGGTAAGGCAAGGTTGCTTGATTTTCCATGCCTTCCTTTGGTACGAGGCACTGGAGTTTGGCTCACCCTTAACTTCCCAGTTTGGCAGGAACAGCAGAGTTCACTGAAAAGATTATTTGCAGCAAGAATATTTCAGTGCACCAAGCCAGAATCCAACAATGATCTTTCAAAATAATGTTGTCTAGTAAAATCAACCAGCTGAAAGGCATTTTGCACAGTATCAAAAATGTAAATAGAATGGACAGTTGGCCCATTATTATGCATTTGTATGTATATATAGTCAGTGGGCAAATCCAAAACACACGTGTAGTTTAGAAAATAAAACAGATGTATGCAAAAATTGATTGTTATATAATAATTTGTCTGTACAATTATGGTGCTATTATTGCTGTGTAACAGGATCAGGAAAGATAAGGTGGCTGTGTTCTCCCAATGGTGTTTTAAAACTGTGCTTGGTCTCATGAACTTTTTATTCATAGAAAGAATCCGCACTGAAGCCAGCAAGACCAAATCTTCCAGGACCAAGCCCTTAATTTGTGCTTTAACAGAGTTTGTAAGCCTCCATTATATTTAATCTCCCATATCTAAAAATTTCCCAGTATTATTACAAATACTTTATGAAAAAATAAATATTTAGACAAATGTAGAACCTATTTAACATTGATTATTTTTTTTCCTTTTCATTACAACTCATCTAGTGTCATAGGCTGACTAGATCAGACAACATCCACGTCAACAAAGCTTGCAATCAGCTAATTTATCCTTAGGGTACTAACTTCTAAAATTTTAATATTTGGGAATTAAATGTAAATAAAATGCTTTCAATCTCCCAGTCAACATTTAACCCCTCTTTTCAAAAGATAAAAGTAGACTGAAAACAGAAAAAAAAAAAAGCCAGCAGAGCGCCAGCAGAGCACCAGCAGCAGGATCAGAGGACTTTTCTTCACTGGCAACAAGGACTTCAGAAGCAGTGGCCAAATCAGGCAGAAAAGCAGGGCAGGATGTCAGCCATGCCTTTTATCCATGGAGCCTTTCAAGGGGATCGTGGTACCCTGCCATGAGTTGCATTCACAGTGAGGGTGCATGTCCAGACACTGAGAATTATCAATGGAGCCTTTCAAGGGGATCGTGGTACCCTGCCATGATCTGCACACACAGTGAGGGTGCATGTCCAGGCACGTGAGTTCAATCAGGTCCTTGGAATAACTTCTCTGCCAGCAGCCTGGGAGAGACCAGCCAAGGCACCACTCCGGCCCCGAACTGCTGCAAGTGTCTGATCCACTTTGCAGTGCTTTCCTTGGGAGAGAGCAGACCTGCACCCAGCAGGGCAAGAGGATGGACATGTGCTGGCCAAATCCCCCGGACCAGAGCTGCCACGTCAGCCGGGATGCTCAGTGGCTTTCCTGCTGGCAGCTTCTGCGTCCGACGATCCTGGGGATGGCTCCAGGTTGGAGGTGGCTCACAGACAGCTTGTGCTGGGTGAGGCTCTGAATGGGCATCACTCCCCCGAAATCACAGCACTGTTGGTTGCAAACAAGAGCAAGCAAAGGGTCGTGCAATGTGGAAAAAGCCTCCTCCAAGGCCCTGAGGCAAATTGCCTCAGATAAAAAAAGCCAAAGAAGCCTTTGAGCCCAGAAAAGGATTAAATGGATTTACTGGGTCCAAAAAAAAGCCAGGCAGAAACAAGGAAAAAGTATGCTGTCTTGGTTTCTTCAGCTCACTGCTATTCAAGAGAGAAGAATGATGAGTTACAGTGAACTGGGAAGGGATTTTTTTGAATGTGTGAAAGAAAAGAAATATATTGTTCATGCTTATTTTATGTTGTCACATACGCCAGTCTGGGAAAGAAATAGCCATACAGATTTCTGTATGTTTACAGAAAAGGAATCTGGTGCACTGGGGAGACTGCTTCAGCCACCTGTTACAGGCTGGTGCTGGAGAAACAGTTCTTTCAGGTTACTTTGTCAGTGGTCATTTTCTGACATGCAGTATTTGGGTAAAGGCTGACTGTATCATGGCCATGTCATTCAGGAACCACCAAACTGCCCAAATCCTGATTTCAGCTGCAGTGTTGCATGTGCTAATGGGTGCAATCTAAGTAGCTTCTCTGTTCCTCTTATAATCTCTATGTTTCTTGAGTATTGATAAAATGCCCAGCATCCCCACTTCTTAGAAAATTCACCTCTGAAATGAGTGCATGTATGCAGGCATTCTCTTTATTTATGTTTATTATGTTTCTTTATTTATGTTTGTATTTAACATTTTTAATACTCTAAATCTGCTTATCTGTAGGAGACACTTTAATAATCTGATGTGAATAATATTGATGCCTGAGGAAGGAGGGAAATGGATTATGCCTATTTTGTTATTCAAAAGTAGGTGCTGAGATTGTACATTTCTGCAAGTGTAATCATCTATTTGTTGGAAAAGCAGTGTAATATAGGCCTCCACTTTTGTTTAAATTTCAGCTGAAGACAGCAAAAGATTAATAAAGAGAGAATTGTCACTAATTTACCAGAAAGTGTCATAAACAGACCTTTGTAAAGTAACAGAAGTTGCTCTGTGGCTCTCAGTACCAGATCTTCAGTAAAATTTTCATTCATTCCTATGATTTTTTTTTATTTTTTGGGCGGTTTTCTTCCAGAATATATATGGCCCCATAATTTCTGCTATGCTTCTACATCGGTACAAATATTTTGTTGGTGGTATAAAAACCCATTTGTGTATCTCTGAAGATCTCTTTCTTGACTTCTTTGGGCTCTGTCCATGGACAGAAACTAGTTATGGAAAAAATGCATGTCCACACATCTTTGCATATTCAAGACCACGTTTGTTTGCAGCAATTTGCTGACACGCTGCACGGTCACGTCCTTATTTCCTCATTTTCAACTTTATGTAATCCATTTCTATAAGAATGAATATCTGGACCATGAACTCTCCTTTATCAAAGCATATATTTGTAGGCTGTGATATCTCTGAGTACACAGATACCTGATTAGGTAACGTGTTTGCATTTGGGCTGTTTGTGCAGCTATTGAGCCGCAAGAGCCACTGAAGCACCGTCACCGAGTGCCAAATCTGCTGAAGTCTGAGAACACTTTATGGCCTCAGATAGCAACGCTTTGGTTCCCACTTGTGTGCAGAGCAGATAAATAAGTTATTGTGGTGTTCTCCATCACCAGTCAAACAGAAATCATTTTGCCATTGCACGGCTTTAGCAGTAGGGAATGTGCATCGGAATTGCCTCACTGACCTAAATGAGAACAATAGATGTGGGTAGCACTTGAGTCTGATCCTCCTCTTTTCTTTCCTCTAGTCATGTACTTAGACCTATGAAAAGTGGATATAAAAGAGCTCACAGCCACTCTAGATGTTGTATGCAAAGGCACATGTGTGTAGCACAGAAGGCATGTTACTCTGGAAGCATTTCTACCTTTACCTGTGTTAGTGACTCGTAAAAAAAATTCTGCCTTTGAAGAGTTTAAATAATTTCTTTTTTCCTTAATATATTTCCTTCAGTCCCAAACCAGCTAAAAATTACAAAATAACTTCTGATTTCATGGGGTTTTTTCTTGGTTTTTATGATTTTTGTTTTTTACCAGAGACAATCAACAATGTAAGAAAAAAACTTCTGCAAAGGTATTTCCTATCATGCCATGCTCCTTACAGACTTTCTTCATTCCTTTTCACTCCACCTCAAAGGAATAATTAGCTTCTAAAAAATGTTTTTCATTTTGGCTGGGAGAAGACAGAGCATGTTCTTAATTAAGAAACTGTTATTATAGTAAACTTTTCTAGGAAAATGTACATAATATAATACATAACATAATTAGAAAAACACTTTTATTTCTTCTGAGGTTTGTTTTTTTTTAATGGCTGACTGAAAAGTTTTCAGCCAACTCAAGTATCAGCTCTATTTTCCCTTTCTATAATCATCCTTTTGAGTGTACTCACTTCTTCAGCTCATTCTTTTCCTCAAAAAGCAGCTTCATAGATTTTGTTACTTCACCTTCTATCTTAATTGTCTCTAAATTTACATCCAGAAAAAGTATGGATATTTTTATTTTCATCAATGTGCATCCCCCAGCTTGGAGTCCTACCTCTAGCACTCACTGGTCACAAAATTTTTATGCCTCCTTCTCTCTGACTTTACTGCATCTGTTACAGCTGCAATCACACATACAGAAAGGAATTCCAAGATCTCAGTTCAATGTAAGTCCTGCCTCACGTGTTTACTTCCACCAGCTTTTCAGCCCAGAATCTCTAAGCTAACCTGTATTGCTTTGAAAACACTGGCATGCTGTCATCTTTCTTAATGGCTTCAACTTTGTGCTGATTTCTTTTCTGAAGTCTGAACTCCTCATCAGTAACTAGGGGTTGAAGTTTATACAAACATTATAATCTGTGCAAATCTTGTATTAGCTGGGCCCTAGGGAGCCTTCAAACCACCCAGCAAACAGTGAGTTTCCTCCTGCAATCTGCAATTGAACTGTAACTCTTTTCTCTTGTGCTGCCTCATTAACTTCAAAATATTGCTTCATCCTCAGTGTCTGTGTTGTCCAGGCCTCTCTATAAAATGTTATCAAAAGGCATCAGTTTTTCCAATATTCTCTGACATGCTGTCAGCATAACTGAGCGAGGTGCATTATTCAAACCACACGGCGAACGCTGCTCAGGTGGAAGCGGCAAGCAGAGTGGTAGCTTGTGTCACACCAAAACAAAATGTGAGTGCTAGGGCTCCCCCCGCCCCAAGGAAAAAAGGCACAGGGCCTGATTTTTGCAGGCAGTGTACCTGGTAGATTTTTGTTTCTAAAGTAGCTGTGCACTGATTGTGTGTCTAATGTCAGGGCTGGATTTTTGCTAATCATAGACATCACTGGATAGTAACAGTGCTTCAGTACAAATCTGAGTGTTGTCTTTAAGATATTTGGGCCTGTGAAAACTTGAAATCAATGAGATTCTCACTATTAATGCATTTTCAAGACCACCTATAAAAGCCTTTTGCTTTTTACGCCCTCTATAGAGCTGTGTTTCAGTTATCATCTTCCATTTTCTTTCATCATACCATGCAAGTATACTGTTATTTTTACCTTTTTTTTAATCTTCAGCTGAGAGCTTAATAAGCACACTGATAAACCCATTTATTGTAAGCTCTAACAGCTTCAGAAGTCAGTTTTAAATAAGCTGTGGTGCTGCACAGGAGTAAATGCACATTTTAGGCTAAAGTGATGGAGGAGGTTGCTGCTGTAACATAATGTTGATGTCAGGTGCTTTGCCATCTGCCACAATCCCAAGTGCCTAAGTGAGCCTGGTGACAAAAGGAAGATTGAGCAAAATGTGAGCCCCCTCTGGAAGGAAACAGGTGACCTGGTTACTTAGGACATGAAGAAGGCTGTTCCATGATGTTCCTGCCTCTGTCTTTACCTGCCAGTGCTCCAGCCACACCACCTGAGTTACAGATGGCAAAGGCGCTGTCCATCATGGCTGAGAAGATGTGGCAGTCCAGTGAAGTTCCCACTGACTGAAAAAGGGGAAATGTAGCACCCCATTTTTATAGAAGGAAAAAAAGGAAAACCTGGAAGATTACAGGCTGGCCAGACACAACTCTGTGCCTGGCAGGATCATGAAACACATGGAAAATAAGGAGGTCATTGGTGACAGCAAGCATGGCTTAATCAAAGGCAAATCATGCCTGACAAATTTGGTGGCCTTCTATGATGGGGTTACAGCATTGGTGGAGGAGTGAAAAGTGATTATTGTCATCTACCTGGACTTGTGCAAAGCATTTGACACAGTCCCACACAGCATCCTTGTCTCTAAACTGGAAGAATGTGGATTTGCATGAGGAGATACTGATGTGCTGGCACAGCATACCACTGGAGGCAACAAAGCTTCATATGAGTGCTGAGATGAAGATTTGTGCACCTGATTGTCAGGTCAAGGTCAAATGCAGGTAAATGTATGTAAATACATGAGCCAAACTAAGGTTTATGTGAATTCTGGTGGTTTTTTGACCATAAACTGTGAAAGAAACAATAAAATGAGTGAAATGGCATGCTTAAAGGAGCATTAATGCAGCAACTAAGTAGGGTAATAGGAAGCTTATACAATTGGCATATATTCCTATTTGGTTTTTATTTTATAGCTAAGCAAGGCAAGGCTTATTATTTCATCTAAAGTGTGGTTGAAAGTGACTGTAAAAATGGCATTAGGCTGCTTAAACTTTATATTTCATTTACTTCCAGGTATAATACTCTTTGCTGTTTATAAATAAAAACACTCTCCTTCTGAATTGTCAGCTCAGCAAGAACAAGCTGGCCTCTGAGGTATGGGAAACTCCGTGTCTGATCTGTTCAATAATAAAAGTTATGTGGTGGGTCTTTGACGCCTGCTGTGCTACAATTTGCATGCCATTTTTGGATAAAGGTGTGTGTTTAATGACGGACTTGAATATGCAAATTTTGTTTTGTGCAAACAAAGGAAATGTCAGCTATACAAATAAACATGTATGTAAATCCTTCTCATGCAGCAAAATAATTGTATTTGTCAGCAGTTTGCAGAATACAACAGCAGAGACAATCCTGCCTGTTGCTTGCAGTCAGTGTTTCAGGAAAGCACTGTGGTAGCTCCCCTTCTTTATTACCAGAACAAGGCTCAGCCTGCCCCTGGCCATATAAACCCCATTCAGAGAAAACATGCAGGGAGGAGTTTCCAGGAATTAGTTTATTCTCCTTGTTGCCTGATATTCTGCCAGATGATGCAAGTGGGGAGGGATTCACAAAAACCTGGAGAGTAAGGCTAATCTCCTCCACGCCCTCCACAGTCACTGGAGCAGTAGAAGGCCTCCTCCCTGGCACAAGCAGGCATCAGCACCTTCCCACGAGGAAGCCTGCAGAATTCAGGGATGACCCCTGCAGGCTCTGGCAGCAACCCTGCCCCTGGTCCCCGCAGGGTAGATGAGTCAGCTGGCTGGGAGGTCAGGAGTCTGGGAGCTTCCTCACTGGACACCGCCAGACATTCCTCATGCTCCCTCCCACTCCCACCATCCCCATTCCCAAGAGAAGAGGGGCCCCCAGGTAACAGCACGTGGTCGGTTTGCAGAGGGCCAGGGGACAGATTTTACAAATTTTCACATTTGAGCTCTGTTTGCCTTGAAAATATATCCCTTGCACTTGGAGAAAATCAGTTCTCAAAGTTGCTTGAAAGAGTCAAGAGTCATTAAAATATGTAAATGGTAAAACTGTACATGGATAATAGTCTGATTACCATTTCAGTGACAGATGTTCTCACACAGAACCAGATTTTCAAAGGAGATCCGGGTTAAATTTTCAAGTATTCAGCCCAACATCTGGAGCTGAATTTTCAGATGAGCCCACCTCTTGCTGAGGCACTAAGTGGGCAATTCTCTGTAAAGCCCTCGACATGTAATTCCCATTGTGGTCCTAGTCAGACTCTTTTTTTTTTTTTTTTTCTTAGTTGCAAAAGAAAATTTGCAAGCAACTGAACTTGTTTGAATATCTGGCCCTGGCTCTCAGTGCTGAAGAAATTCTGGAAATCCAGCTTCTCACGTGTACCTGAGCCCCACAAGCACAGGATCACTGAATCCTAGAATGCTTTGGGTTGGAAGGGACCTTAAAGATTGTCTGGTTAGACCCCCCTGGCAGGGGTAGGGTTGCTGCCCACTACCACTCAGGGCCCCATCCAATTGAAGATTTCCAGGGATAAGGCATTCACAACTTCTCGGGGCGACCTGTTCCATGGAACAGTACCATGGAAGGGCATCCCACACACCTTCTCCTGATGGGCTTGTCAGGGATCTTGGTGCAGCAGAGTGGACTTGTTTGGCCTACTTAGGGCCACTGGCAAAGGCCTGCTGTACTTCATGCTATGCACCAGTCCCTCTAGGGCATCAGGGAAAGGCAAAGAAGTGGGTGAAACAGTGAAAGCCACACCAAAACCAAAGGCAGGCTTCCAAACACTGGTGCACTGCAATTGGGCACCAGGATCTCTCTTAGTCACAGTAGTTCAGTGCTGGAACTACTATCAAAATCATGGGAATCTAAGTGTGACTGGGAGCTGGCTTTTCTATGTGCGTGTGCACATTGTCCAAAATGTGACAGTACCTCACCGGCAACCTCCATCTCTCTACGTAGAAAGTTTCAAGCCAGAAAAGAGAGCCTGCAATAACACTGACTTCAGGAGGAGCATCACCATTTGATTTGGGCACCGTGCAGCATTCCCATGTAAGGCACCTCCCTCCTGCCAAAGGCACTATGGAGGGAAGCCAGGATTGCTTATCTGAGCAAGTACCCTGGGAGGGTGCAGGACTGCCACCTGCACCATCAGCTCACACACTGGAATTGCCACACCTATACAAAAAAAAAAAAAAAAAAGTATCTGAGTTTCTGCTATTAAAAATAGGCATCTTTTATCAATGTATGTAAATTGCTTTAAGAGGGGGAAAGATGTTCAAGCACGATGACTCATTTTGGCATTCATATCTAAGAGTATACGGCTAATACTGAAAGTACAGAAGTTGTTCTTGCACATTTGGTTTATTCTGTGTTCGGTTTCTTGAGTGTATGAAACACTTTCATAATCACTTGCTGTCTGACTTGGGCTTCCTCATTACTGGGAGGTACAACTCACCCACTCCACTCACTCAGTGCCTTGTCTTGCACCCGTGACCTTCACAGTTCACTCATATAATAATGCTAAATTAGTATTCTGGAAGCAGGCAATTCTGCTGAGGCCTTCTTTTTCATTTTCTTTTTATTGTAATTTAAGCAAACCCCAGCAACTCATTTCCAAAACCTGTGACTTTTTTTAACTAACATTTATTTCAAAGTGATGCATCAATGATCAAAAAAAAAGTTTTTTGGCAGGCATTGCCACAAACTCTCTGACCCTCAGTCATTGCTGGTTGCCTCATTTTAAAAGTGAGGCATGAGTGTGTTCTACAAGAAAATCAACAAGCTTTATAGGTACAGGATTATGACCATCCTTGCTCACTATTTGTGGAAGGTTTGAAAATCTCACATTTCATTCATTTTTTTTCACCCAGGGTTGTCTGACAAGAAGTTTCCTGTTGGAAGGATTTTATTTTGAAAGTCTACACTCATTACCCTTTGTTACGCTGCGATGGCAGAGAAAAACGTATTCTCTAACTTTGACCTAGAACTAGTGACAGGACACTTGGTAGTGTGCAGAGCTGGCTAGTACCTGGTGGCTAACACCAGCTTAATGTTGATGGATGCAGCAAAATGTGACATTAATGCAAGCCTTTATGACAAGCTGCTAGAGAAAGCAGTCTGAAATTTGGCTATCCTCGCCTAAGCTGCTTCTTACAGCTGGGAGTCAATGACAGGAAATTAGGAGCTAATTAAGATGTGGGATGGGGAGAGATTAGAAAATTGTTCTAAAATCCTATAAAGGTAGGTAATTAGTGACATGATGTCTAATTGCCAGAATTATATGCAAGTATCAATGAGAATCTCTTCCTTTCTCCCTAGCTAAATGCAAACATTTCTTGTGTTGATAATAAAGACTAGCTGTCTTTCGTCATTCTTATTTGTGCCTGTGAACAACTTTTTCTATTAAAAGCTTAATCACAGCAAGAAGATGCTTATTAATTCTAAGTATGATGAGTTTAACAATGACTGTTACCTGCTGTGAGGTGAGTTTCATGGTCTGCGTCTTGCTGCTGAGAAAGCTCCATTCCTAGTGTTCACAGATCTCCTGTTTTGGTTGAAAGTTTTGCCCTGGTAGTGCATTTCCCAGTGTTGTGAAAGGCTGTGATGGAAGTAGGTAAATAGAAAATAAGCACTTCCAGCTAGAGACACTCCTTTAAGAGACATTGCATTGATTTCAGATTTTAGCCTTAGTAATCACTAATGTCTTGGTGGCTGAGGTCAGATTTTTCATCTTAACTAGAAGCAGTTTTTTTCTATAATCTTTCCTATGAATTCAGAGTCACAAAATTTATCCCACTTTATTTATTAGCAAGTCCTGACAAATGTTGCTGTTACATTTTATAATTGTTTCTGAGGATAAAACATGCAAAATACCTGTAATATATATTGTTTCTTAAGTAGAAATCTCCATACACTTCACCTAAAATTATTCCACTTGGAGCCTGACAAGCATCTGGTCACCTATGCATGTGCTCAGCAAAGATTTCTCACGGTTAACAAGTCCCTATAAAATGAGCTGTTTGTTGCTGAGGCTGCTGTCAAATCTCGCAATGCTTTTCCACTTTGTCCAAGCAGTTTGGGAGAAATTTGATCACTCTCTGTCAGGCAGCATCAGGCTCATTCAGAGCAAACTCATTCTGATTGACAGTAATCGGAGGAGGCACTGTTTGATCAGAAGGATACTTTCTTCAAAATGTGGGTTTAGGAGGAGAGAGTTTCCCAGATGTCAAAGTGATTACAGGGTAATCAATTGCCTCCCCTGGATGGGGAACGTGAGACAGCCAGTGGCTCTGGCAGAGAGCAGCCCATGGCTGCTCCTCTGCAGCTGGGGCATCTCCTTCTGGAAGTGCTCAGCACTGCTGTGCAGGAGATCATCCCACAGGAAATCATGTATTTTCCTACCCATGAGAAGACCACAAAGCCACCACATGTGTGATCCTCAGCTATCAGCATCTGCTTGCCTTCTACTCAGATGCTGATATTATACTTCACAGAGCTCTGGAAATGAGATTAATCTGCTGGGAGAATCAGAATGAAGGAAAAAAGCTGTGGTCCCGCTGAGTCACACTCCAGTCCATTTTTGCAGCACCAGAAGTGTGAATTTCCACACATGGCAGCATCAGGACACAGGGGTACCATGGTATTAGAAACAAGCCCTGGGATGAAGGCAGCGCCCTTGGTTCAGAGAGGAAAGGAGGTTGCCTGGCATCCACAGCAGGACTTGTGCCAAAGTGTCACTGACACAGTTGAGGCCATTTTTTTCTGTTTATTTCTTTTATCTGAGGCCCACAACCAAGACGCAAAGGGCAGAGGGCAGTCCCACGCTGGCAGGACCTTCCAGAGATGGTGAGCACTGAGCTGGGTGGGACTGAAGACCTCCTCTTTCCTGGTCCCAAGGTGTTGAGCTGCATTATTCTCTTCCTCTTATGCTTATTTTCACCAGCCATAAAATACTGATAGGGCATATTTAGCTCTTAGTCATGTTGTGAGCATTATTTTATGAGTGTGTTACAGTGCTTTGAAAACCCAGTATTCCCTGAATTACTGCTTTAATGCTGTGCTAGAGATCAACGACACTGATAAACTGGGGTTGCCTGCTCATTAAGTCATAGGTTGGACCAGCACACACCAGGGAGAACTGTGAGCTCTCCTCTCCATCATGCCTTCACCAGAGCAAGAGGCTTATCTGTGTTTGCTGAATCATCTGCTGGAGCTGCATAATCAATGTATTTGCTCTGGATACTACTTCCTGTGAAAATAACTGCCTGTGAGGCCACACCTCACACTTCTAGTGAGATAAGTGGTTAACCATTGTCTCAACTAAAGATTGACACTAAGCTGATAAAGCTACTAAGCTAACTGAGCAGTAACTTCATTAACTCCCTAAATGCCAGTCAGCCAGGGAGTTTAACAAGCTGAGGAGAAATTAAGGCCCCCTGAAATGCTGGGCAGGCCTTTACAGCTGTTCCCAAATGTTTATTGAGTAAATGTCCCACTGTGTCAGCTTAAAGCCTGACATTCATCTGTTTCAACTAGCTCTGCAGGCATCTGCAGCCAACCTTCACCACAGCTGTGTGTATCCCTTTGGGCATCTTGAACAACCATTCTACAGTCCATGAGAATGCACTTTCTTACTTGCCTTCTTGTCTCCTCTTTTCTCCTTCACAGCAAGAAAAACACAGTTCAACCACAACATGGATGGAGCACCACGGTAGTCAGGACACAGTTATCTTCACCCACAGGAGTTGTGCAACTCCTCTAGATTTTTCTGGATGTGGCCAGAATGAAAATGTGGCACTTCTACCTTTTGTCTCCTCCAGATGTTGCACACAGCTGCCACACTGATGGCATGGAGACACTGCTTCCTAAAGAGCCTGAAAGAACTTTATTGAAACCCATTTGCTCTCAAACAAATCCCATGGAACCTCTAGGGCTGGGTGGGTTAGGGGTTTTGTGGTCTTATGGTTGACTCAGATATCTAATTGTCAGGCTTGTTTGCTGTCTTTTCAGAAAACCATGGGCTGAGTGGACACACTCCTCTGACCCAAGAGTAGTCTTTTCAGGTAGGATGGAGGCACAATGCCAGGATAACATAAAAAACCCAACAAAACAGTACTAGAGTGCTTTGAAAGTCCAGTTGAATCCCAAGACTGAAGGGTCCCCCCTGCAAAACATCCACTCTTTGCCATATAATCTGCTGAAGCTTGGATGGTGATGAATAACAAGTTTCAGTTTCTCCAACTGCTCATCCAGAGTTCCACACAGAGCCTCAAACCTGCGAAGCGCAACTTTTGCTGCTTAAAATATGGCCCTTTGTCTCCTCACCAGCAGATTTAGGAAGCCGAGAATCCACCTTGTATGTATTACAGCAGTCTTGCTTGTATTAAGTCACCAGGTGCAGAGAAAAAATATTTGATAGCTCCATCCTATCCATCAACAACTTGTCCTTGGACTACATCATAACATTTACAGTGTGCCTGTGCAAAACTCACTCTGCAAAGCGATCCCTGACTCCTTGTGCTTGTTATTCATACATTGTTTTAATCTTTCCTGTGGGGGAAATCTTACTGAGTCTTTCACACCCTGGGAGACAGGGTAGGATTTTTTTTAACTGAGTCGCAAAGTAAGGAGTTCTGTACCAGAGCAATTATGGTTTATTGTTTCAGTTGGTAAATGTTTAAAAAAGCAGCCGTCTCTTAAGACCATACCATAAAATGTGACTTGCACACAAACTGTAAATAAATAGAAATAATTGCTTGTGCTACAAGATCCATCTGTGGCTGGTTTCAGTTCCTAGTTGCAAACTTTCTGTGCATCTATGAGCAAACCAATTAATCTTCCCTGTATCTCATTTACCTTTCAGTGCAATGAGCAAAGTTATCTCCACTGTCCAGAGAGTGAGTTCTGTAGCCTGACAGAGCCCCAGCACACCCAAGCCCTTACCCCCTGCCCCAAGGAGGACTTTAGCAGGATCAAAGTAAATAGCTTGCAGTGATTTCACGTATTCCCAGCCCCATGGGCTTAATGTGATTTTTAAAAAGGGAATTAATTTCTAGCCAGCCTGTGGTTTAGCTGTTACCCATTTACACCAAAGATGACAGAAAGGGCTTAAGCTAAGGTGTGACTTGATTAGCAGCATTTCTTCTTACAGCCAGGTACACTGCCCTCTTTGAACACTGTCACTGCCCAGAGGAGCAGAGGAGAACCTCAGAAGCCAGGATTAACATGAGGGCCCCAGGCCACAGCTGCTTCCATAGCTCTTGAAACAAGAGCAGCCAGATGACTCTGGTGACTTCCTATTCTTGCTCTATCAGTTTGTACTGGCAATCATGGAGCAATGGAAGTTAGAACCAGTGCTTGTTTGCCACCTGTTATCACATTTAACCATTCCCCCATAACTAAAGAGCATGGGTTCCTTCACCCATTTCCCCCAACTTCTAGGATGCATCTGAAAAATCCTTGTGGCTCCACGGGGAGACACAGTAAAGCCTCATGGTTTTGTTTTTCTGCAGACTTCTTCCTGCTGAGCTGGTGATCTTGTCATCTGTACAGAAAAAAAAAAAAAAAAATTTTAAAAAAACCTAAAAAAAAAAAAAAAAAAAAAAAAAAAAAAAAAAAAAAAAAACTCTTTTTCAAGGAGAATGAAAAAATGGATCTCAGCAATTACAAGGGACTCACCTCTCTGTGCTTCACTGGTACCTTCACTATCATGACAGTGGCTACCTAGCAACCATGCCTTTCTACTCAAGCCACCTTTATTTAGATATATTTTTATTCCTACTGGGATGGGGAAATGTTGGCCATAAAAATATTAGTTTACTTGGACATGGTAAGCTAAAGTATCTTCTTTCAGAGAATTTAAAACACTATTTCAGCAGCAGCTTGAAGAAGCACCAGCAGCTCTTTTGTTGGCATGGCAGCTGCACCTGTTTAACCTCACTATTGAGACATGCTTCTTGCCAGGTTAGAGTGTGCAAAAAGTACTTACTGTAAAAAGTAAAAACCAAACGAAAACTAAAACCACTCCCCACCCCAAATCCCTGAAAAACAAGACCTTAAGGTTTTCTAGGAGCAAGTCCTCTTCCTAACAGTGCACAGGAGCAATTAACCAGTGGGTGGTTTCTGGGCCTACCTTAACTTAAGCTCTAACCGTATGTACTTAATACAGTTACTTATTGCCTAGAAGACAGGGTGGAGTTAAATGTGCTTAAGATTTATAGACAGAGGCAATCTAAGGCAATAAAGCTCTTTTGCCTCCCTTCTGTCTGAAGACAGAGCTAGGTTAACCTTATAAAGCTGGCTAATTGTTCTGGTTGTTTGTATTTTAGATCGCTGCCCTCCATTTCAGCCCTCCCTCCTCCCTCCCCACCATCTACGAAAAACAAAATTAGGCAGAAGCAGTAAATCACTGTGTGGAGCTTCCTTACCTCATCTCTCTTGCAGCTGACAAGAAGCAAAACCTTGCTGATTTTCACATGGCAATACTTTCATCAATTCATGGGATGAGACACCCTTCCAAAAATATTTCAATATGGTTCTGTATTCCTCCCAGCTGCCCTTCTGCTCCTTTCTGTAACCTTGTCACAACACTCTTTCTCCCTGCATTTGTTTCAGGCTTCAGACTGGAGTATATAAAGCTTGTAATTATTTCAGTGTTATTTATTTAGTATTATCCCACTAACTTTGAGTTTTTCCCAGTATTTATTAATTAACCATCCCAAAATTTCTGTGGAGTTGCAAAGTGTTCCTTGTCCAATTTCACAAGCAAGGAACCAGGGTTTGTATTTAGTATTACTGGGGAAATTTCCTGATTCCACTGGAACTGAGTGCCAAATAAAAGGATTTTGTACAAGCAGACAATATCTGGCCAACAGTTAGAAAGACCGAAACCCAAACAGCCAGTAGGCAACTCAGAGGAAGGAGGGGGAAATCTGTTTCTGTAAAAGTAAACATGGTAATAAACAGATATTGAAAAAATAAGAGCAATTCTATAGAGAGTAAGATGGACAGACAGTATTTTTAAATACCAGGTTACTCATCCAGATTAGGGATTTGAGTTCAACTTCAGGCTCCTACAGGAGCTAATGGTCCTGTAAGGGGTTCACAGTTAACAAAAGAATACAAAAGAGAAAGGACTAAGCAAAATGTAGCCCCAGGTGAAGTGCTTGGATCCTAAACAGGTGTCACTTTGGGTAGGGACTGAAAAGAAACTGAGATGTGAGAGGGAGGCCACTGTCTGCCAAGCTCTGTCACCTCAGGTGAGGCTTTAGGAGTCATTTCTCTTCTCCTGAAACTCACAGACCAGTGGACTCTGGTATCTGTAAGAACTTTTTTTTTTTTTTCGTTTTACATTGTTTGAAGGACAATATATAACTTTAAAATCATGGATTAGATCTTAGGTATTCACTACTAATGCCTTAGTCATGTAGTGTCAGTTCCTGTCTGCCTTTATGCTACCCAGCTGGATTACCCTGGAAATCCTTGTTTTATAAGAAAGGACGTACCAGTGAGTCACCCAGCATCTCCTGTGGTCCCGACTGCTGGAGAGAGAGTGAAGCATGTTCTCCTGTTGAAAGATGCTGAACCCACAGGCTTCATCAGCTGGGTGACTCTTTAGAGAGGATAGAGAGGGCAGCAACAGCAATTTAAAACACAGCAGCTACAACTGTTTTCTTTGTGAGGTGCTCATCCCTTCAACACTTGAGACACACACAGAGAAGGTGTTGAATTCCAGGTGAACATTGCAAAAAAAGGTGTTTTGTTTTGTTTTGGTTTTTTTGGTTTTGTTTTGTTTTTACAGAAGGATTCAAAACCCATTTAAATCCTCCTGCAGGCACCAAGTTATTGATCAAGATGTATCTTTGACAAGCCCTTGAAGCTGTATCACAAACTATGGCCCCATTTCTTTAACAAGTCATGCAAAGGAGAGCAGTGCCCTGCCTTCACCACTGTTCCTGCTTTCATTAAAGCTGATATCAAACCTTTCAGACAAAAAGTCAAGGAGAATCTGAGGAAAAGAGCAGGTTCAAGTTCAGCATGGGCTGTATTCAAGCTCTGTAAAATGGGGGTGATATCACTTGCCTAACTCACAGGAAAGCTCAAGTTTGCAGAGATTTCTGCAGATGTCAGAAAAATTATAGCAATCGTTAATTAGAATATGATCATTCAACTTAGGTTTTGATTCTCAACATGCTTTATCCTCTACCCTTTCTATTACAACTGCAGAATTGAAATTTCATTTATCTTCATTGTCTGCAGTTTTGAAGTAATGGGAAAAGTTCACAGTGAAGGCTTTGAGGTGTCTTCCCTTGTTAGCAAGGGTTCCTATTAACTACATTGAATTGATTTAAGCCTATTAGTTTATCGAGAGCATAATCCCATTCTTTAGCTTTCAAGAGAAAGCAGCAACTATCTCAGTTAATTACTGTTTCCTTGCTGGTATCCCAGAGCAAGCAAATGTTCTGTGGTCCAAAGTAATTGGTAACAATTGTGAATGAGTGTGTACGTATGGTCTTGCTAACTATAACTTGTAAGGTTAATTGGAAAAACTGGGAGAAGTGTGGGGTGTAAAAGAAGTGAATTTTCTTCACAAAAGGAGATGAAATTTCCAGCGTACTGCAAAAATAGATGCGTTTTACTTGGTGTTTATATAAAGAACAGGTCATGAAAGATCCCTGAATCACCACAGAAATGCATCAAAAGCCATCAGAACCAGTTTTGCCAAGGAGTCAGCTTTTTTCAATACACAGCTGTGGGGAAAACTGTGGGAGCAGCCCTGCACAGGGACCACAGAGGTTCAGCTGCCTGCAGATCCTGCTTATCCTCACCACAGGCAGCTTTTGGGTCCCTCTCCTGAAGATGCTCTCCTTCATTATCATGCCCTGCATCCCACCAGCCCCACGATGACATCCCAAGGTGAGAGCGTAGTGGGAGGGGTTAAGGGGAGTTTGTCTTGCCCGTTCTGCTGCACAGTCACACTTACCTGCAGGGGATAAAGCATCTGGTGGTTTTTCTGGATGTGAGGGGTGCAAGTGGAAGGAGGACCTGCATCCCAAGATGGGAGAGATGAACAGGACTGAAGGAGTGGGAATGTGTGGACAAAGCTGTGTGCAGGGAGAGGCGTGAGGGGAAATCGTGTTTTGCCTCACAGGGGTTTGAATCCAAGACAGAGAGCACAGCAGAGCGGGAATCTTTCTGAATAATATTGCCGTAAATTTTCCCAGATTCTTAGGAGGTTTCTAATAAAATAGTCCTGTCAACTTCAGTGAATCTTTGATTTATACTGACTGGGGATTTATCCTTCTGCTGGGGCATTTCTAAACTACCTATAATTTTGTTATACTAACAAGTCAGAGTAATTCTGATGTATGTATTATTGGTTAATATGGACTGTCATCAACCCTTCAGTCAGCTGGCCATGATTCATGAAAGAAAATCACTTCTAATTAAACATTCATCTAATTATTCTTGCCAGAAACAAATGAAATATGCAACCAATATGTTCCATAACAGCTTCAGAAGAGCACCACTAGGATTTGTGAAGCCAGATGATTGAATGCACAGGGAAGCTTTTCAGCACATGTTGCATGAGAAAATGATCCATTCCTACCTTTTAACTGTCTTCTGAACATTTGAAGCAGTATTTAATGTCAGACTAGATTTTGGAACAAGGCACATTAATGACTACAGTAATTGCTCTTTGGGAGAACAGATTTGAGTGACAACACTTTCTCTAACCTCCAGGGTCTTACTTTCCTATGAACAGCTTAACGTTTAAACAAACTGATTTCTCAATATTTTACCAAAAAAAAAAAAAAGGAAAAAAGATCCCCGCAGAGGCTCACATATCTATTTTTCTGTTAATTTATTTTTTCTGTTAATTTAATTAAAAAGAAAAGCTCTAACATAACATTTTTCTTTGATAGATCAGTGTATTGCCAGTCTGTTTCATACATGCATCTAAGTAATAGGACATTGACCCCTTAGAATGACTTCAAAATTCCTATATCTTATCATTCCCCTCTGTGTCGGAGACTATAAATCTATTTACCAAGTGCCTGGAATAGTTTTGTGAGTCCTGCAAATTTCTTTCTTGCTCTAACATATCTTGGCTTACAACATCTTGAATATGCAGTAACTGATGTTTTTATGCTGATTTGTAGACATGCATGTTGCAAATTGCCCATATATGTTGGATTGCAATCAGTTGAACTTCCCTAGTACTCAAAACTAGTCTAACTGAAGAGAGAAACAGAAACAAGTTTTGGCAATATTTCCCTCATCAAAAGGGCAAATGTATAAGGTTACTATTTAATTTTATTTTTTTACGGCATAATCCAATAACCATTATCAGATGAGTGGAAAAAAGAGATGTTATGCCTTCATGGAAATTACAGTAACAAGAATAAATTCTCAAGATTTGTTCACAATTGTAAGCAAATAATTTCTGTTAGGAAACCTTCTCCTCACAGTCTGAGAAAAATGAATTACAGGGAAATAGGTATCAAACTGGGGAGGATATGCTGTTCAAATATGTGGAAAAGCCTGCAGATTTAGCAAGTTGGTTCTGATACTGTCACATCTGCAGGTTATAAAGTTCTGGCATGCTACTTCTCTGTAATTATTTATTAAAAGACCTAAAATAAATGTTACAAAAGAATTTTGCAGGGCAGTTGGAGTTCAGGTTTGTTTCTCAATCTTGCCACAGCTTTTATGCACTGGGTATTTAGAACCACACTGGCTGAAGCAGGTAGGTGATGAAATCAAAAATTACAGATATTTCTTATGAAATCAGTAAGCATCTAAGAAACTTCAAAAATCTTGTTTCAATGCTCTCTGGAATAATCTCTGGTTGGAAGCAAGCAGTGCAATGCCTGATATGGCTTCAGAGTTCAGTGTAAATTGATCATATCTTGGGGATTTCTTGAGATCAGTTTGGCTTTTCAGAAATACCTTAGTGTTCCAAGGCCTTCTTTCAGTAAACATAAAATAATCAAGTTTTTCACTGGAAGAGTTATATTCTAACCTGTAGAACTGACTGTTTAATGAGGTTTTGATTCCAAACACAATTTGTTCCATATTTTCTAGAAACAGGGAATTCAGCAACACAAGCAGTTGTAGTTGAGAACAATTGGTGGAGTCAAGATGTTGAATGGAGCTGGATGCCATTGTTGTTTCATACATGCTAAATATCTGTTCTCTGTGGTTCATGACAATTGTGTCAAGATCTGGACTCCACACTCGCCTCTCCCAGAGCCACAAGTGCATGACCTGAACCTGGCAATTGCAGTATAGCCAGCATTTTATTAATATACTTTTATATCATAGGGATATTTTGTGACTCTTGAATGCCACCGTCAATGTCTCCTCTTTCTCATTCTGTAAATTCAGGAAATTTAGCTTTGTTTTTCAGTTTTCATAAGCAGAGCTTACCGCTGACTTTAATCCACAGATTATGTCTCCCCACATTGACCAGATTAATCATCAAATAGTCAGATCTGTAGTCATCTTTCTCTCTTAATTTCCCTATTATCATTTTATTAGCTGCAAATTTCTGCAAAACCACACAGACTTCCTTTCCAAATCTGACTACCACAGCTCCCATAATCCGAAGGAGTATTTCAGGAAACTGTGACCACAGAAGAAAGGCAATTAAGAAATTGCCACTATGGCTCTATCCTTCTGTGATATCCACCACAGCACCCAAAGCAGCAAGAAGCTGAAGATAGATCAAGGCAGCGAGAAGCTGAGGAAGCCCCAAAGGCAGTAAAACTGCAGCAGAGGGATGTACTGAGAGTCTGGAGGTGCAGGATCCTTGGGAAGGCTGTCCCACATCATTGCTCACACATCCAAAGCACCCAGTTTTCTTCTCCTGCTGCCTCTCGCAGCTTCCAGAGGCACAAAGTGCATTTTTCCCATGGGAGATGTCTGCATTCACTCGTGCTGCAACGTGAGCTTGTGAGTCACTCCCCACACAGCAAGAACAGCACTCTCTCCTCTCCCTGCACCTCTGGCAGCACTGCCTGCTGCCTGCATCATCCCTCCTCCCAGCGGAACCAGCCTGGATTCATACCCCAAGCAAACTGCCGCCTCCGTGGGTGCCAGGTCTCATGAGATGGTCAAAATTAGGACCATGTACCTTTGCTTACTGTTCTCAAGTCAGCAGGTCTCCACTCAGCTGTGAGGGATTTGGTTTTTTTCAACAAGTCCTTTCAATGTGCCTGTGTGCTGTTCAAAGGGTCCAAGCACATAACTTTGTATTTTTGCTTCCATTCCAGGGACCAGTTGGCTAAATATTCAATTTGCAGCATCTAAACATATGGGTATCTATGTTCTTTATCACATGTAGCTGAGAGTCCACTGAGCAGTGAGACATTTATGCTAACTGTTCATTTTACATTGTTTTTAATACGGCAAAATAAGGATTTAAATTTGTTTGCAGCCAGAAAGCAAATTATTTTTATGTTGCTGCCAGAGTAAAATTTTGCTGCATGCAGCTTTCCTCCTCTTTTCTCAGAAGCTATCTAAAAATAAATGTCGCACACCTGTCTTGTCTCTGTATACCATCCAGGAACTAAAGCTAGACAAGCATATAGCACTGATAAAAACCTCAGTGAAGCCTGCAGGGGGAACTTCACATGCACTACCTTTGCCAACTGTCCTACTTGCTTCCCTCATCAGAAATCTTAGACCAACCTAGCCCAAACTTCGCTCAAGAAATACCTTCAATGTAACATGGACAACCCTGAAGTAATAAGGCAGTCGGGCTTGATGGTCATTGTAAGCCTCCAAAAACTGAAATATTTTATTCTACTGTATTCTAAACCAAAAATCCATTTCCTTGCTCCTTCCACCATGGAGTTTTGCCCAGTTTTCCCACTGAGTTTATTTCAGGCTGGATTCTCACCTTGGCGCACTGGCAGACATGGCAGTGCAGGTCGATCACGACATGAACCAGGGCCAGAAGCACATTCCAGCACTGGGAAGATCCCGCACCACACACCGCCACTCCCGCTGGCAGAAGGGAATCACAAGCCAAAATGCTGCTGGCACGCTAGCATGTATGACAGATTCATTTTCCTGCGGCGTATGAATTAGCAAATTATGGTTTCTGAATCAGATTGGGCCTCAACAAGTCTTGTGCTGTCAGATACACCTCAGGTTCTGGGATTTTACGTCATCCACGTTTCTGTTTCACACCAGTAATTTCTGTCTTCCAGAAGAAGCTCTCTTTTTTTCTCATTCTGAAAAACATTGTGACTATTGTTATGCTGCCACAACAATACGCCATTGGCTAAGAGCTATTTTGGAAATTTATGTCAGGTCTGTTCAACCATTTTCTTCTTTTTTTCTCCATTAAAGCAGACTTGCATCCCAGGCCGCAGTCAGTCAGAGAAATCACAACCAATGATTTCTGACTTTTGTTAGTTAATGCAATTCCCCCCAAAACTTTTGTGGTAACCTCATCTTCTCCAGAGTTATATAGGTGATCTGCTCATGAGCCAAGCTGGGAGAAACTCCTGTTGGATTTCAGAGGGACAGATTCTCATTGTGTGCGCACCCAGCCTCTGGGCTTCTGCAGGATGAGAGACCATCTCTAAAGCATGATCCAAGGAATGCTGAGATCAGGTGGCCACATCAGAGCCTAAACTGGGCACCCACCAGTTTGATCTGACCCAGCTGTGTCCCACTTCTTTTGAAAAGGTGTGAAATACATAAATCTGAAAAAAAAGTTTTCCTGCATTGGATAACAAAGCAAAGCTCACTACTGGCATAAAAAGCATTCTCAGGGAAAGGTTGTACTGTGGTATGGATTAAAAGTTTTTAATTTCTATCTGCTACATTGGAACGACAAGTGTCAATCCCTGAACTTTAAAGCATAAAATAAAATCAGAAAATCGTTCCCTGAGGATGAAAGCTTTGCAAAGTTTTGTCAAAAAAAGGCACTGTAGAGTAATTTTACCTTCTGATGGAATACCTATGAATATCAGTGGAGACAAGTGATTGGACTAGTCACTGGTGTGTGACATTAAGATTCCTACAGAGGAAATCACTGTAAAATTACTGAGAGACATGAGAGGTTCACACTGTCTTCTCCTATGAAAATGAAATTCTTGTGGGTAGGTTATGGTATAAAACATGTAATTGCTATCAAATGAGCACAAAAAGGTTTATATTTTGTGATTATTAGCTTTTTTAGATTACATGTTTTGAGACAAGGAAATTCTTTTTGTCTTAAGTTGTTCAGATCTTTTGCTTCCTAGGTCAAGACTTCAGGACGCACCAAGAATGTACAGTCTAAGGATTTCTCTCTTTTCCCCAAAATGTGACAGCAAAACAATTTTAGAAAACCCACCAACCCAAATGACTGCAATAATTTGTTAAAATTAAGGATGGATGTGATGGATCTTGAGACACTGGAACAGTGGGGTAGAATACAGCAGAATGCCCCACAAGCAGTACAAATACTGTCACTAGTCACTCAGCACAGCTGCGAGCTTCCAGGACAGTTAGAGAGTTGTGCCCACAAGGAAAAAAATCAGCAATGTAGTAAATGTTTCAGAAGGGTTTTGGACTGGAGTCCACAGTGTCTCAACCTGCAACAATTGAATTAGCCTTCATTCTGCTCTAGAGACCTCAGAGCCCTACCCTGTAGTGGGGCAAAGTGCCTGTGAAAGCCAAGAGGAAAGCATGGAGACCTTTAGAATGAGAAGGGACACATAGTTTCTACTTTTTTCCTTAATAAATCTACAAATATCTCAGCCAAGCTTTAAATAATGCAGGCAGGCTCTTTCCTCTTTCCTACAAATTTGCCTTTAACTGGAAACACTCACTTCCTAATATGACATGGTCACTTCTAATGGAAATATGGGGTTACACCCAAGTGATGAACTTCTGATTCTAGAATTAAAGAAGTAAAGGAAGTCTGCTTCAGGGCAAATGCAGCAACTTTAAATTCTTTCCTTGCTCATGCTGCTGTATAGTGAGGGTATCATTAAGCTGTTTCAAGCTACCATCGCAGATGAATCAACGCAGTGTGAGTGGCTTTGCAAACTGTGGAGGTTGATCTCAGGTGAGGATGCAGCCGGCAGCGTGTGCCTGTGTGTGGGCACGGGCACGTGCTGGGGAGGAAAACGCACACGCCACCACAGACTCCTGCTTCTCTCCATTTGTTTATATTTAGCAGTTTCGCAGTTCAGCCACCGTTTAAAGTGTAAGCTCTTTCAAAGCTCTCTTTAAAGTCCTACCTTTTTTGAGAGACATTTGAGAAAATGTTTCTCAAAAAGTGAGAAAATAACCTTTAATGTGTCCACGCATCATAAAAGAGATTTAACCACCTCTCAGTTAACACATAATCAATCATCTAGTAAGATTTAATTCAATATGAGATCAACTAAGAAATTGTTCTGGGGGCAGCTCTTATAAATAAGGAATGTATTCAGGTAAATAGTAATAGTGGTGATTTAGTAGCAGTAATAAATATTTTTTGACCCATTTCTACTTTATCAAGGCCTCTGTCAGTTCAGTGTAAACCCCACTCTTACAGTTAAAAACTAAATTAGAAAATAAAACATAACGAAACATCTTTTTGATTACATAGGAAATTAGAGTGACATTTCTTCTGCTATTGTTCAACACTTACAAGTACTACTAACTTCAAAAATCAAGGAAAAACTGTCGTACTGAATAACTTCTATATTTAAGATGAACGAGTAACTGTAGATTTCTTGAAATTATTAATCTCCCTTCCCTTCTCATGAAAAAATATTCTACGTGAAAATAAAATTGCATGTTTCCTACAGCATGAAGCCTCTTTACCTAAGTGAATAGAAGAGTCTTCCACTAAAATGTATTTATCCTTAGGCAGAGCATAAGTACTCACGGTTATGAAGGTTAGCTTCTTTCTAATCTGAGTGAAATACATGTACCATATTTAGCAGGCACACATACAAGTAAGCCCATACAAGAAGAGAGAGTGAGAAAAGCAATTATAATTGCTATTCTCCAAATATATAATGAATTCTCAGGTTTTCATCTTATCCTTTTACATTCCAAGAAGAATCCTTTGCAGGCCTTAGGGAGTGGACGTAAGAGAGAAATTTCAGCTTCTGATAGGACTCTTAGCTTGGTTAAATGTTAAAACAAAATTTAAAGCATCTTTGGTGTACTGAAACCTTTCGTGATCTTTCAAAAGTTATATTAATCCAAAGAGCAAGTTTTATTCTAGGCAAAGCTGGATAGCAAAATTCTACTCTCAGTGCAACACTTTGGATGCCCACGAATTGCGTGAATCTGTCACTGAAAGTTGAATTTAATGCCAAATATCTGTATTTTCAGCATCTATTGACAGGCCTACAAATAAGATTTCTAATTAGTCTGCTACAGAGAGAAAAATCTGATCTTTAGGGAGCTTTTGTATTTAAACAGTCTTGAGGAAGACACCTTGGCATAAGGATATTAGTGATTTATGTATCCATACAAAGAAACACCATTGATTTGCTCTTTGATCACTACTCAGACTAAATCAAAGCAAACCCATAATCTTCAGGGTCTTTTGGCTTAGTACCTATTTCATAGACAAGCTAAGTGCTTTGCCATGTACACCATCATTGTGGCAATATACATGGCATGTGTTTTTAGGAGATACGGTAAAGACAAGAAGATCTTTACATATCTTGAAAGGGTGAAAAGTTAAGAAATATTATGCGTGTACCATAATGCCACAACTGTCAAGGTCTCATCTCTCTTCCCCTTTTTAATTCTATTGCAGCACAGGAAGAATACAAAAATTCAATAGAGAAGAATTAAAGAAAAATCATTACATTTCTTACAGCAAATCACGAACAATTGTGTGGTGTCACTGAAGAGCATGAAGTGCAGTCAAGTCTAAAAGCTGAAAGTGCCCTATTATTCATTTTTACTGAAAATCCAAGAGGGCTTCCTGTAAATTCAAAATTTGTCATGTGGCCCTTGAAGCAGGCCTTTCAAAATTTCAAACAGTTGCCTCAGAACCGTGAGCTATTGCTGCATTTATGGCGTTCACAGCATCTATAAACTGCTAAAATGCTGTGTTAAGAAGCAAAAATACAAAGGGAAAACTGGATTTTTGTCTTCCAACATAAAACTACAACCCATATTCAAAATATAAACATATGGAGGTTGAGAAAAACATTGCTTTTCCTCTTCCATTTAAAGAGCTGTCATGGTTTTGTGCTTTCACTTCTCTCTAGCCTTTGCAAGGATTACACTCATATATCAAAAAGTCTCAATCTAATTACTGAAAGAAATTTCTTCAAAATCTGGGATATCCACAACACTTAGGTTAGCTCCTGACCTCAGACAGACCAAGCCATCTGGCTTGGTTCCTTATTGCTTGTAGTGATGGTGATGGACCTCAAGCATCAGCTGGTGGCTATGCCAAGTTTGACCTTTTTTTTTTTTTAATATAACTTTTTTTTCATTCTGTAATAGACAATTAAGAGCTGAAATTGCACCAAGTAGATGACAAAATGCCTATGGAGATCTCTGCTTCCTAGGAAGGGAACTTAGAGCCTCGGCACTAAGCAGCAGCAGCAGCCTGCACCCATCCTGTATTCCACAATCTGTAATTTCAGTTACATATCTATTTATTCCAATGCTGCAGTATTCCATTTCTGAATGAGTTCCCACATCATGGTGACACATGCCTAGCATTATTGCATTTTAGACAGCCATCTGTACTGATATATTCAGCCAATAATTTGCCACCAGGAAATTGATTCCTGGGAATATATTTTTTATGCAGAGTGCATGCATGCCTGTCTCTAATTTCTAAAATCCATATATCCTTGATGTGTCTTGTAGGAAGATTAAATCTTATTTCATCCTGAACCACCCGTAAAATGTAATTCTTGGTATTAATTAACGGTCAAGAAAATTTATGCCACCGTTCTTCAGCAAAACCTTTGCAGTAGCACAATAATCCCCAAAAAGATAAGTAGCAACATGGCGATGCCAGTTAGCTATAAATGGCAAATGTCAGGGAAGAATGAAATGGGTCTAAAGGGACACAGATCCTCTCATTGATGAAAGACACGGGCTAAAAATATACTTCAGTATGGATAAATATAGAATAACGGTCATTAAGATAAATAATCCAAACGTGGGTTGCAGCCTTTAGTGGAGTGATCTTACAGGGTCCTGGGGAAAAAAAAAAACAAAAAACAAAACAAAACAAAAAACCAACAAAAGAGCTGGGTAGGTATTATTATATATTATAGTATATTATCAGACTGCCTTATAATATCCTTATGTAGTGAGAAATGGCCACCTAACTTCAGACCATTAAGTCCATCTCCTGTGACAGAACACGGCCCACCAGATGGGAGCCGCATGACATATTAAAAAGATACTAAACATGTACTTCAGCTTTGGGCAGAAAGCCAAGGGTAGCAGGAGCACAGGCAGGCAGCTCACAAGGGGTCTGGGGAGGCAAGAGTTCCTCAAATGAAATCTGTGGCTCAAATTATGTGCAGTACAATTTTCATATCTGCTAAAAAAAGTGTTTTGTTTTCCATTTCTTTTGGAGGGAGGGGATTCCTTTTTTGGTCTAGGGAGAGGTGGAAGAGGGCTAGAGGATTAAAAAGAGAAAACTTTAAAGGATAGTTCAAAATGTTAAAGAAAATTCTATTACTTTCAGCTAAGAGAGACAGAGTTTTGGAAATAAAGCGGGTTTGGGGGTTTTTTTTAATTATCAGAGATTTTCCTGTCCTCACACAGACACCAGGCTGCTAATCAGGGGCATTCACAGCAGTTAATTCCACTTTGAGTAGGATTAGCTCTAATATTTAAATAAAAAACCTCCACAGCTTTGCATTTTTGGGTAACAGGAGTTTGGGGAGGAGGAAACTGGTAATGAAGGGAAAAAATGCAGTCTCTGTCCTCCAACAGATCTAGAAGCTAAGCAGCAAAACTGGGAGAACATCTCATAGGGCTCCACAGCCCCAGAGGAAATTTCAGAGGAAGTGATCATCCAGTTGAAATAAATATAAGTTCTGTTTATTTTTGGAGGAGAGAAGACATTCACAAGTATCTCTATGTCTATTAAGTCTTTCCAGAGAGAAGAGTTTTTCATAGTGAATAAGCAGCCTCTAAAGAATTTTTGAAACTGCATGTAAGAATGGTCTTGACTTATACAAAATTATCTTTGGTGTCCACACCAATTATGTCTCTTTATTTTGGCAAATTTACACAGTACTACAAAAATGCCATGTTTTGCAAGAGATGTCAGTTGGGTTTCATATTTCAATTCAACTAATTGTTTATTGTCAATTTAAATATATTCACAAGAAAAAAAATCACTTAAATATTATTTGGAGTTTGTTCTCTTTCTGTATAGAATATTTTTTTTTTCATTTTTGTATGTTTTGAACTTCTAAGAGACCATCATAGCAATGTTCTCAGTACATCATGGTTACCAGTATTGCTGCGCTACTGCCTTTTATAGTAGACTGATATTATATGTAATATCCTTTTCTAAACACATGAGAAAGGTATTTTAACCAATTTGGAATTAGAAAGGATAACCCATTTCCTTGACTAATTGCAGATTGCATATAACAACAGACTTTGAGAAGGAAATAAATTTCAGTAGCAATTTAAATGGAATGTGAGATTTTGCAGCAGGAATCACATCTCCAGCAAGTTTTTTTAGAGCAATCCTGTTAAATGAAAATACAGCATAAGCTCTTGCAAGAAGGAAACAAGAAAAGTTAGGTCAAGAGGAGTGTCCAAGGCATATACTTACTCAGGGCTCATCCATCCTAAACTGTCACCAGCACAAGCTTTGGCGCAGCCCTGGGTTGTCTCCGGGGGGGAGTCATTGCAGATTAACCCTCCTGCCCAGCCCCACTACTCGCTGCATGGCCCCACATCAGTGGGAGCAGGGCACTTGCAGGAAGGGCTGCAGGTGAGGATCGTGCTGCTCCCACCAGCTCTTGGTTTGCAGAGCTGAGACCTAATTAAGAGCTGAAATTGCACACTCTTCAGACAAAAGGCAATGTTCTCTATTTTTGTCCATCTGCCCCAAAAAAACCTGAGGAAATACTGAGTCCTCCAGGATTCCTAGCTCTCCAGGGCTGCAGATCCTAGGAGAATCATCCTAGAGGGAAAATTCTCATTTTTACTAGAGTCCCTCCCTTGTGCTGTTTTGGGTGAGGAACCACAGAGCTGATGTCAGCTACTTTTAGGTTGGTTCTAAAGCCTTTTGGCATTATAAGAGGAAGAAAAACAGAGAGTGAGAGGGAAAAAACCCAGACTCTCATGGGCTGACTTCTAGGTTGAAATTTGTTGCATACGTTCAAAAAGTACAAGTGGCATTTGCTCCCATGTATTGCAGGCAACAGTAACAGAAATTTGACATGTCAAATAGAGTACATGCCACTTAATCTATCCAGCTTGAGATCTGGAACACAACATGTTACAAAGACCTGAGGGGAAAAAAAAAACCAAACAAAAAAAAAAAAAAAAAAAAAAAAAAAAAAAAAAAAAAAAAAAAAAAAAAAAAAAAAAAAAAAAAAAAAAAAAAAACCAAAAAAACCCCACTAAATATATGTGAAATGCTGGGGGGAAAAGTGTAAGTTCTGTTTTTCAGCTCCCAGCTTCACAATTCTTCCTTTCTGATGTAAATAGCTTCCAGTAGAAAGATTTGAGAGTGCAAATCTGTATGAAATGTTGGCAATTCCAAAAGAAAAATGTGGAGAGAAATGACATCGTTTATTCGTTTATTTCCTTCAAAATTTCTAAAGTTCCCATTTTTTTTGAAGTATCAGGAGATGTTTCATAACAGACCAGAATTAAACCTCCCCCAAGTATATGTTAGCTTTCTCTTCAGCCCCTCAAGAGGACAATGTGTGGCAAAAGTCTAAAAACACCTTCTAGAATAAAAAAAATAGAAACTGAATCAAAGAGTTAACAACCACTGCAAATAGATTTACTGCACTTCATTATAAAGTTAAAGTAAATGGAGCATTTAAAAAGAAATAACAGATGCCATCATCCTGGATGGATAATTAACAGCAGACTTTTTAACTCTTATATTTAAATGGGACTGAAACATTTCAAAAAGATTTTTTTTTGTTGCAAAAAAAATGTTGCAAAACATTCAGATGTAAAAAAAAGACCATTCTCCTCCAACAACCTCCCTAGGGTAATGAACTTCTGAATAGAACTGAGAGCACTTCAGAACTACAGGTTTCCATTTTTCATGAGAGGAGTGTGAGCTGCCTGTTGAGTTCCTGGGTGTAGAAGAATGGCAAAGGTGATACCTACCCACACAGCCAGCTACCCAACCCACTTCCATCCCTGCTGGGCAGAGTTTAACATCCTCAGCCTTGCAGACCTCTGCTTTCCTGGCTCTGTTTGGCTTTCCAAGGCAACTACGCCTTGCCTGCACCAAAACAGCTGCTGACACAGAGCTGTGACCGCACTGTCACCTTCTGCACCATCAGCTCAGGTAGAGCTGAGCAGTGACACCATTCTTTAGCAGGTGCTCAATAATAAAAATAATATTTCATTTCCACGTGCATTTTCTCTGCACCTTTTCTTAAACAACTCTGCCCTTTTTCCATCTCCCAGGTTCTGGGGAGATGCACAAAGCCAAGATTTGCTCAGACCTATTCATTACGAAGCTACACCTATTTTGACATCACTTGGCACCTTCTTTTGGCTGCAACAGTAGAAAAACTGGCTCACTCTGACAGAAAGGTTGGAACTCTCCTCTGTTTTCTAGAGGTGATCTCTCAAGGTAAGGATTAACACATTGTTCAGACAGTCTGAGGGAACAAAGGTGCTTTTGCCATTCTCTGTGCCATTTCGAGGCATCGGATAACGCCTTTCGCTTTAATTTTGAGGAACACAAAAACCTTTTAAAACACAGCAAAACCATCATCTGCCAGGTTATAAAACTCACTCTAAGTTACCTCCTCTGAATGTTGAATTGGGTGTGTAATACCTGGCTGTCCAGAGGCTGGGTATATACCAGCCAAGGGTGGATGGGCATCCAGGACCATCAGGATATCTTTTTTCCCATCCTGGGTGCCTTCAGCGCATGGCACAGTTCAACCATCATCTGCCTCAATATATCATTTCAGGTTCTGAGTATATGCTGCTTATAAAACACAGCTTTTCAGATAAACACACATTTCTCACTTTTTTGTTGTTGTTGTTGTTTACCAGGCTGTATGTGTTACAGATTATCTCCTGAGTCAAGACACACAGATGCTCTCCTTATCAATGTGAGAAAATGATCGTGCCAAGGGGCATTAAAGATCTGTTCATTCAGGTGGGGGTGGGGGGGCTGGAATTACGCAATATGATGAAGTCAGAAAAATACCAGGAAACTTAGGACAGCTCCTGCAGCTATTTATTTGTCAATTTGATTTTAAGTTTTAATATGTGGTCTGAATATGTAGTCTCTCTATTAGCAGGTGCAAATTAAAAATTGAGACTTTTGACAATCCTGGCACCAGAAACTGAATGTTCACATAGCAAAGTGTGTGGCATGTTGCTGCCTTGGTAAGACACTGAACTAAGAGTCTAAACAAGAGAACAAAAGAGGCTCCATCTCACAGTCAGCAACAACTGGGTTTGCCTGAGCCTACATAGAAAGCAAAGCTCCAGCTCAAGGCACGCAGAGGGTAACTCATGAATATGAACATCCAAGAGCGATGATGACAGGAAGTTTACATAATGGTAACAGTATCTGTCATACTTTGCGATTCTCCCACATGTGATATCTGATGTCTGACAGTGACTCACGGGCCATGGCTCTCATGTGGCTGCTCAGTTAGGTATGACTAAAAAACAAACCCCCAGTCATGTAAGAGGCATGCACGTGTGCCCCGATGCTGACAGCTCGGTGGGCGTTTATTGGGGCTGGTGTCAGACACCTGGATGCATCACCAATATTTAGAGGAAGGCACATGGGCAGAAACTGCATCTTTTACATACCCGTGATTTTGAGATGTCTGGGAAGAGAAGTGATACTCGGAGTCACAGTCACCCTCCCGCCCCCCCCGTCTTCATAAGTCGATAAGTTAGCATTTTTGTCTCATTTCCATTTTCCCAAACTTCTACGTGTATGAAATTGCTATAGGCAACTGCCCAATGCCTTTGCATCTGCTAGAGCTGTTAAGTAGCTGATGAGGTCTTTTTCACAAGATCTGGCTTTTATTTAATTAATTATTTAGATTTTCTTTTTTTTACTTTTTTTTAACAATTTCTGAAGATATAGAATCTGTTCCAGCAATATGGCGAGTGCAAATGCTCCTATTGGAGACTTGCTGATATCCAAGATGCCTTAGTCCTGATCTTAAAATTATTTATTTAGCATAAAGGTGTAAATAAGTGCATGTAGATGTAGGTATAGAAAAGGAATATTAAGATATATAAATATCCAGTATCAGAAATTTTTCTATGGCTCCCATGACAGAGATTCATTTTTATGGAGATTGCTAAAGGACAGCCAGCTTCTTCATGATATTTGTATTGATTATCAATATCTTCTGTGATAAATAGGAAAGGTAGCGGGCTATATGCAGTCTTTAGTGCATATTTAGTGAATCTACCACTGAAATTGGAACTGTTGAACTCATAAAATTATTATTATATATTTCAGTTAACTAGAAAAACTAGTTAACTGAAATATATAGTTAACCCACATTGTTTTCCTTAGTTAGCTGGATTGTTTTAATACTATTCACAGCACTTTCATGCCTCAATGGCTTCCCAGGAATCCTATGAATTGTTATAGATAATTTTTCAAAGACACTTTCTTACATAGGTTTAAGTTCCCTGACATGCAGCCTCACTTCACAGGTTCCTTCCTTGTAAACTTATTTGTGAAGGGAGGGTCTCTGCAGCTCGAGGGCTGTCTGCTGGGGATGAAAGTGAGGGAAAGCACTGTAAAACAAACAAAGAAAGGGAGGAGTGAGATCAAAGTACCTCATTAAGGGTAGTACATTACAGCCTTGTCCATCCTCTGCCTGCTGAGATTGTACGCATCTGTCGTCAGTTAGCGAATAGCCTGGATCTGCACCACGGAGGAGAGGCTGGAAACAGGAACATGTGGATTCTAAAATTACCTGTGCTTCCCCAACATAAGCTGTATTCTGAGCCACCCTTGCAGCACAGGGGCCAGCACCTTTGCTTGATTTTTGAGCAAGTTGTGAGGCTGCTCAGCATGTTCTCGAGCAGCCAAGTTGCATTTCTACCTGAGTGCCCCTGGATATTTGTCATAACAGAGGTTCCTAATTTTATTTGGTTGTGTAATCACACATGCTTACACCTCTTCTGACAACTCCATGTCAAGGAAAAGATCTTGGAAGAGAGATCACAGAATCACAGATCTCTGTATTTACATCCTTTCCCAGCCAAGTCAGTGACTGGGCAGGCATGGCGGAGCTCTGCCCTTGCCCTCTGGCTTTGGCCATCTCTTGCTAATGCCAGCCTGCTCCCAGCAGGCATGTCCAACCACATCGAGAACTTTCCATGGTGAGGGCCTGCATGAAGGAATGGACCGCCTTTCCTGCTCTGCACTGCCAGAGCCAGGAGGACTTCGAACCCAACTGCTTTTCATCTCTTTACAGGAGCCAGAAACTCTTCAGAACTGACAATTCCTCCAGGACCAGTTTCACACCCACTGCTTGTGACTGCTCCTCCAGGCTGGTAGAGTTTCCTCCAGGCTGTCACGTGCCCAGCAGAGCCATTAGGAAGGAGGAGGCATCCCTAGGACATGAACCAGCTTTACAGCAGCGAGGCAGGACTGGTCTAAGGAGTTTGGGTGGCAGAGGCACGTTGGGATTTGCTCCTCTGTTGTAAAGAGGTAATCAGGAGCAAAAGCAATTGGTTTTCCATTCTGCTGTGTGAGCTGGCTTCTGTCCTGCGTCCTACATACCCACTGCATATTGTGAAGCTACAGCTGAAACACAAACACCTGAGCATCTGCTCAGGTGTCTCAGCCCTGGCATAAATTGGCTTATGGGGCCCTGTTCGCCACCTCCCACACTGCAGGTAGACACCAACAAACCTCAACTCCTCTCTGAAACACAAGATTCACATGGTCTTGCCAAGAAGAAATGGTACAGCAGTGGTACAGCCAACCAGCACTGCAGCTGCTCACTACCACATCCCAGAGGGACACCTCCAGAGCCCCATCACAGAGTTGTCCAGCTGGGATCAACTCAGGCCTTGCATGGGTAATTATGAATGGACTGCAAATGAGGAATCTGGAGGCTCAGAAACCAGAGGTGCATTGCCTTAGGACTTGGCTGGTGGAGAAGTGATTAAGCAGCCTTGGCTGTTTGACACAGTGGGAGAAAGGCACTTAGGTTTCTCTGAGTGTTTGAATGTTGGGGTGCTGCTCTGCTTCAGATGTAATTTGATATTTATTTAGACATCTAGCCTTGGGCCCATGGTGACTATGGAAGCAAGAGAAATCACGAAGATAAATTCCTGCCAAACAGAGGGATGACTAAGCAGCTTCAGATGCCTAAATTGATAAGATTAATCATATTCCTTGATGCTTCCTAGACATACTGGTTGCACCTACCCAAGGCTCCTCAGCAGAGGTTCAGCAGGTCCTACATCCCTTCAAAGGTGTGGCCAGAGTCCATGACTTTATTTTACATCCTACCCAAAACATTGGTGAACAAATCACTTGTGGTGCCTTGCAGACTGTATTATATAACTCTGTAACGTTACAGAATTGTATAAATAGCTACTTATAACAATAGTTCAAATATTTGTCAAGCTGTAAAAGTCTCCTCACCACACCCATGGGAGCATGGTGTGGTTCCAAAGGAGTGAGATCTCGCTTGTGAGCAATCACACCCTCAGCAGGTTTGCTCTGCCACGGCAGCCGCTCACCTGGCCTGCCTGCCCAGTGAAGATCAGAATGCTTCTGCAGCATGGGCTGGAGGAAGTTCATGTGTGGTCTTTTTTTTTTTCTTTTAATTATTTTTTATTACCTACTAATTGCCTGGAAACAAGCTCCATTGTTTCTTCTCCAGTTGGATAGGTCAGTTTGTAATGTAATTCAGGAGAATTAGGCCTTCCATCAAAAACAGGAAACACAGCTCAGCTGTGGTCTCCGCAGCAAAGAACTTACAAAGAGTCTGAGCTCCACTTTTTAGGGACTATGTCTTGAAGATGATTGTGAATGCACCCTCTCTCTCCATCATTCTCTTTCTTTTTCCCCTCTCCAGACCCTTGCCAATCTAACTCCTCCAAGAAGACAGGTATCACTTGGTTCACATCCATCTTCTCATCCTGGTGGTGGCTGTAGCACAAGGTGGCACTGGAGTATTTTTGCATCTTTTAGGTGGCTGCTAGTTTCCTTCCTATAAACCAGGATTTTTCCCATAGGGAATACAAACAAATTAGTGTACCATATAAATAATTACCTTTATGTAAATGCATGTGATAAGATAAACGGAATCTGAAATTATTAACTAACCTTCCATTTAACAACATTTCTGACATTTGACTAGAGGAATGAAGTCCAACCAGCTTTTCTGTGCCTCTTGCTGTGGAATACCAAGGATGTGTAGTGGGCATTAACGTGTCTCAGCCATGCCTTGTTCTTCTTTGTCACATAGGCTGAAAATATCAAACACGAGGGGAAAAAAAAATTAAGGAAGCACACAAGTCAGCCAATTTTTGATGTCCAACCAGAGTCAGCTGCCTCTAGGGCAAAAGCACCTTCTTCTCACAGTTTGTCTTCAGTTTCTGATGATTTGTGTTGCAGGTTAGGCTCAGGCTGACTTGAATCTTGAATCCCAGCATCGTCCAACCACCTCAGCACTGCATGGTGGCCAGCTGGGAAGCTGGTGATCCAGCAGCATGTTCCCAGGGCTGACCCTGAGCTCATTGAAGCTTGCTGTCAGTAGCTCCATGCAAGCATGGCTGTTTTGGTTCAAGGTCTGGAGCTAGGTTGTTCAGCATTCGTCTGGGGATTTCTGCACCACACCTTCCTGCCCAGTGTAGACATGTCCCAGTTCTATCATAATTTTCATCTGCCAAGCATTCAGACAAAATAATTAACTTAGCTTTGCTGGCACACATTCTTCATTCTAAATTATTTGTATCAAAGAGTTTTATTTCAACAAAATCTTTGTATTTAAATCACAAAAAATAAACATGAGGAGACTCAAACAATAACAACACTGATTAAAAATATAAAAAATTTGACTGTGTTTTCTGGCACAGACAGATGATTAGGAGGATTTTTAAGGGTTTTTCTCTGTACCAGGTGAGTGGTATTTTGTGCTAATCACCTCCAGGCTGCAGAATCAGTACCACAGCATAACACAAAATAAATGACCAGAAGGCTTAATTTTTTTTGTGATTTTTGTTTAAAGTGATTTCATATTGCAAGCTTATGCCAAAAGATTCTTTTACTTCTGAGTTTCTGGCTCTGAGGACTGTTATCCACAGTGTGAATTTACCACTGTGTTTGTCCACAAAGTTATTGGAGTGCATATAAATAGTTTTCAGGTGCCATTCAAGCTTGTCTCTCTTTTGGTCCAAAACACTTTTGACAGCTACCAATCAGAGCATTTTAACTACCTTTAATGCTTTATCTGATGTGAAGATTACTGTGATTCATGAAAAAAGTCTCTTATCAGACTAGGAATATCTTCTGCCTAAGAGCATACCTGCTGTAGGAGTGTTATACAGCACCTCCTGCAATAGGTGGAGGACTCTCACCAGTCACTTCCCTACACTGTGAATTAAGTACTGAAGTGCTCATGCAAGTTATTTTATATACAGGATTTTATATACTGGAGGGTTTTTTGAGGGATCATTGGTTTTATATTCCCCAGCTAGAGTTTCAGCCACTTTTTAACTTCTGGACACTATGTTCTCACATCAAGACTCATCTTGATGCCTTTTACCATACACCTCTTCTGTTGCAGAGCTCTCAAAGGGCAGTCTGAGACACTTTTGGATAAGACACAAGGCCACAGCCACCCCCATGAATTCAGGTGTTGTTTGAGGCTGTTCCAGCTGCAAAGTCAGCAACACACATTCAAACTGTTTCCTGAGTGTTTGAGGACCCCAAGAGTCTGGAGAGCTGAGTGTGTCACTCACTAACTTCTCCCCTCTCTTCTCTGAAAGGCAGCATGAAACTGTGGCTCATTCTGCTGCTTTCAAGAGGAAGGGGGCACCAAAAGTTTTGGGGTTTCTGTTACAGATTAATTATTTTGGGTCCTGCTGCTTGACACCCTGCTTGTTGTGCCAGCTTTCCATAAACAAACTTTGGGAATCCTTGTTCTAATAGTATCTTTCCATCTTCTTAATGACTATGTTTTTTCACTCCATATGGCCACTTCATCTGCATTAAGCCTCCTCACTTCTAACAAAAAATCCTTCTGTCGTTTCTGTGTTTAGCCAGGTCTGTTGCTCAGATGGTGCAACCACTGAATACTTAAGCTGAGTCTATGTAAAATGTTGTTTCTCTAGCTATAGGCAAGGTCAGAAATAAATATCTTTGGTACCATATCTATTTAACTGAAAATCTAACTAGACCTCCAAATCTGTGCGCTTGGGCGCATATGTTAGAAACAAATCCTCTAGGAACTGATTTGTAAGAGCCATTCCTACCACCACCTCCTCCTCCTCCCCAGAAGCCTGACTGGTGTTGATTATATCCTGACTGTGTCCAAGGAAAGTTGTCTGGACTGAGGGAGGCTGAGAAAGAAATGTAATGTTGTTTCAATACCTTTGCATCTTGGCTGTACTGGACCAAAGGTCCCATGTTTCCAATACTAGCTGACAAGGAATGTAAGTAAAACAAAGAGCAGCATAGCAGAGAGAACACGATAATAATGTGCTATTTCCACTGTTCCAGGTATCTCTGCCCATCCTAAGCCATGTAAAATGTCCCTGCACCTGTAGGTCTTCCATGAATTTGTCAAATCACTTATTGAGCACAATGAAAACTTGAGCATCAGCAGCATTCTATGACCAGCACATTCCAGCATGGCAAAATTTTTCCTCCTGTTTGTTTAGAACTTGCTGGATGATAATCTTATCTAACCAACCCTAATCTTATCACATGCAGAACAATGACCAATTGTTCCTAATTCACTTTCTCTATTGCCACAGTTAACTCCACAGATCTCTACTGTATTTTTCTTTAGGTCTTATTCTACTGAGTTATTTCTTACAGGATCTATCCCATGCTTTTTATTTTTTTTAATCACTGTTGTTCTCTGTTTCTTTTCCCCTTCTGCTTATTTTTTAATGAGAAAAAGATCAGAAATGCATGTGGTAGCAAGAGCACGAATTTAGAGTGACTGAAAGACATTTCCCTTCTTCTCTTCTCTTCTCTTCTCTTCTCTTCTCTTCTCTTCTCTTCTCTTCTCTTCTCTTCTCTTCTCTTCTCTTCTCTTCTCTTCTCTTCTCTTCTCTCCTCTCCCCTCCCCTCCCCTCCCCTCCCCTCTTTCCTATTAACTCTAAGCTAACTGTGCTCATTAAAGACCTTAATCCAAATTATCTTTTGCTCATGAAGAAGGTTTCCTTTAACGTGGAAATGAGCTAGGTGTTGGCTTTCCTACTGTCTAAAAGTGGAAAAACAGAAGTGTGGAAACACACTATTGCAGTGATCCAACTGAACAAACGTAGTATCACACCAGATAAAGCCCAATCCATAAATGTAACAGACAGCCAAACCTGGATTTTACAGAGTTAACAAGATCCATGCCATTGATTTCAGTGTGGTCAGGCTGACTCTACAGGTCTGTCTAAGAGTCAGTAGTAGAGTCATCAGGTACCCATGGCAGCACACTGGATGCCTCAGTCCCCACGTGACTGGACATTTTCTCCATCCCTGTAAATAAGCCCAGGGTATTTTGAATTCACTGGCAGATTAGTTGCAAACAGACTGGTCCTTTTGTCATGGCACTCAGGATGAGAGTATTTTTTCTTTGAGGTAATCATGACAGATTTTCTCTACTGTATAAACTTCTTGTTGGTCTTTTAAAATGTTGTCTTAGATCTTTATTTTCAGCCAGACTTATTTTGCCTAAAGTCACGCTTACTCTTAACACTTAGACTGGCCAATGGGACTTTTATTAGCAAAAGAAGCTGATTTAATTGGGCACTAGGAAGTTGTGGCAGTCATTTGCCTGCTTTATGCTCAGAATTCTTCTCTCAGCTTCTGGTGATGCTTTATTTCTGAATTTCTCCTCACACGCTCTCTCTTAGCAATTCCATTTCCAGCATTAAGCTACACCTTTATTACCTCAGAGCTGTAAATATGTCTCCAGCAGCTCCCGTGGCAAGGCACTGCTGTAAGGGACGATGCCTTTTCCCCTATATCACCAGGTGTGTCTTGAAACTTTGCCTCCACTTTCTACCCCTGCCTTCCCCCATGTCAGGAAAGCAGATTCTTCAATCAGGGTATCTGCGCAGCAGGTTCAAAGGCAGGATAATTCTTTAGCAGCACTATAAATAAGCCTGCCCCTCTCTCTGCTCCTCCAGTTCAGCAGCTCAGGTCTCCTGGTGCCATAAAAGCCACTGTCACTGGAACCTTTGCTCTGTGGCTGCACATTTTTGGGCAATAGGGCATGTAACACACTTTTGAGTCTTCATATGCCAAGATGCAGAAAATCAATTTTAATGTCCCTACAAAGAAGAGCTGGTGAAGCGAGAGGCTATCAATACTGCCAGACACTCTCATGTGCTGGAGGTATGAGGAGAAATGCTACAAAAATGAAAACAGGTTCAGTGGTTTCTTTAGCCCCTTACTGTTGTAACAAGAACCAGCAGCATAACACAGTGCAGAGAAATGGGAATGGAAATGAGTGTTATCTGCATCATGTCCTTAAGAAATATTTGTCTCAATAAAATGAAAAATTGAAGGATTATGCATTCTTTGCCTGTTACCACAGAATCATAAAATGGTTTGGGTTAAAAGGGACCCTAAAGATCATCCAGTTCCAATCTCCCTGCCATAGGGAGGGTTCTGCTAGAAGTCTTACTCTGTTCATGTCAGCACCAGATCAGTTAACAAATTAGAAAATAGAAAAGTCGCATCTAGAAACCTACAATGCCTGAAGAGAAAGTGTTGAAAGAAATTTCCAAAGACAGAAGTAATTAAATACTAAAGTAATGGTACTATAAGGATCTCCTTGTAGTTTTAATTACAATCCCTAGTTTATAGCAGTCAATAAAAATTGGCTTTACCATAACTTGCTGCATCTGAGGCACCAAACAATCCATATCTTGATTTTTTAAGCCCTCATACTAGCTCCAAAATTCATAATGTTTGAACTCCACAGATGAGAAAATAGGAAGTGAAAAGGAGAGAGAGAACAAATCAAAGCAATCAATTCGAACAAAACTGTTTCTTACAAGCTGAACAGTAAATGTCTTCAGAATGTTTCACTTCAGGGTTTTGACAGAGGCAAATTCTAAAATCTTGGAATACATGGTAGAAAACAAGTCAACAGTTTTGTCAGCAAGTAACACATAAATGGGAATTATTTCAATCATATGAGAATCTTAACCTTTGCAACTGTGCCTTTCGAGGGATATTTCGAGTAGAGCGTGAACTGACACCCTGTGGAATGCTCACACAAGGCATGTTCTTGTTCTTCCAGTTTTCTTCGGCGCGTCTGCTGCCTCTAACCTCCTCCTTCCCAGCTGCATCCTGAAACAATTCCTCAGTGCAATCCAAGCACACGGCTATCTGCTGGGTTTCTTGGGCAATGGAGAAGGGTTATGCTGGGCAAGTCTTCCCTGCTAATGTGCAGATGCTGATATCCACAAAACATCAGTGCAGCACTTGGCACAGTGAGTCTTCTCAGGCTGGCTTTATAACAAATACAGACGTAGGATCAACAGGTGGGTTTAGCTGGTGTTTTCCCCAATAACAGCATAATTTAAGCAACTCCAGAAAGGAATAATGCTGAGTGCAAAGAGAGAAATATAATAAAGCTGTGAGAAACACGTTCACGCTGTGCATTTAAATGTGCACTGAATTATAAATGAGGTGATTCCATAGAAACATCTACAATAAAAAAAAAAGTTTGGTGTGAATAGATTTTTCTCTTATGAACATGTTTGCAGAATTATGCAGGTATCCCTGTCCACCCTATTAAGAAAAAAATATAGCTGGAGAAAAATGAAAAAAAGAACAAGTCTGAGGAATTATATCAGGAAAAAATACTCAAGTACAAAAAAAAATCATGGTAAGCACACAAAACAGGGACTTACAAGCACTTAAAAAATACCACGATATCCTGTAGGGTAACAAACACGGTAGCAGAAAAAGAAGTTAGGCATTTTGAGTGCTGCATATCCTCAAAATACATAAAGTTGAAAATAGTTATTCAGTATGCATTGCAAAAAAATTCTGAATTATTAAATCTATGCTGTTTTTCTGTGAGCACTGCTTGCTTATAACGAAGCCTTCTAAACCCACTGAAACTGTCACAGCTTTTACCACATTATTTCATAAAAGAATCATTGCTTAGTGTTTCGCCATGGCACATGAAATAATTTTAATATTTGTAGTGCTGAAAAGACATGGTCAGTGTTCCACTACTACAAATGGTTATGTTTTGTTAGAAATCCACTGGAGATGGGATGATTGGTGGCTGCAAATGCATGTGTAAATAATGAACTCAGGGTGCACAGAGCTGTCATTTTCCAGAAAAAAATAAATCATATGCTGAGTTATTTTATTAAATTGTAGTGTGTACATTACTTTGATGTATAACGTAGTGTTATATTTTTATCTGAGATAGAGAAGAATTTCACAATAATTATTTTTAATGCATAATGTAACTTACACATATCGGCGTGAAACATTGAGAAATTTAGGGTAGTTTGGCAAAGATGCTTTTCCCAACAGCAGGAAAAATACATATCCTGTAGATGAGGCTTTTAGAAGAAAATCTCAGAGGAAAGAGGGGGGTGGTTTCTAACAAGGGTTTAACCTTCCTGCTTCCCAGCCCATCTCTGTTTTGACAAACATGCCTTATTTCCATTGGAAAGTGGTTTCCTTGCAAAATTCCCAGCTGGCTGGAATCGGGAGTTATGGCTATTTCCTTCCAGACTTTTCTTTCTACAACAAAGCAGTACAGGTTGCAAGGCTTGTGACGAACATGTCTTTAGCATCAATGGCATGCCAGGCACCTGCTTTTCCCCGTTCAAGCCAAGCTGTGCAGGATCAGGTTTTTGTTCTTCTTCTGCCACGTTTTAAAAGCAAGTGTGTGAGATATTACTGCAAAACTCACCTCTGTCAATACAGGAACACTAAAAATGTGTTGCTGCTTTTCACACAGAATATTTTACCATCATGAGCCTTTGCTCATTAGGGGAGACAAACTGGTTTCTGACATAAATCCAGAGACATCCAAGTCTTTTTTAGTTTGTGGTAGGGTTTTTTCACATTAGGAAACAATTAATTTCATGGTGTTTATGAACTGTTAAAAATAACTTCACCCATTTTTCTCTTTTCCATAGTCAATTCTCTGCAGTGGCTACTGCACAAAAATTCAGTGATATAAATCTCGATGAACCTGCAGACACATTTATTCATGATGCATTTTAAGAGCTTAAAGCAGAAATGCAGTGCAGCTCATTAACTTTCCTTTCAGTGGTCCTGAGGCATATACTAACAGCTTATTACACTGACATACTATACAGTTTGCTTTTTGCCAGTTCTCAAAAAAACAAACCAACCTATTCAACTAAAATTTAAATATTAAATTTTTGGTTCACTTTACTTTGTCTTTCTACATGCAACATGTATGTACTGCACCACATTTGCTCTGTTCCCTTGGGATTTTTCAGCACTGTGAATAGCCCCATCCCAATTTGTGTATTGATTTGGGTGATTGGCAGAAGCTGTACCTACCATGTTTTCAGGTGTTGAAATTCATCCAGTGGAAATTCATCCTGTAGAAATGCCTACCAGCACCAATCTCCCAGGGCATGTACACAAGACTATAGGTGTAGGCAGGATTAAGGTTAGCTATTTTTTGACTCAGTGGCATCTGGTAGAGCATTCCTTGCTCTGCCCATATACAGATGCAGGGGTAGTTAACATGGAGCAAGAACTGGCAAAACTGTGAGATTTTTGTTAGCCTCTAACTTTAACATCTGTTATATGTTTCCAGAAGCCTTACTAAAGTTAGGAACAAACTGGCTATGTACATTTGACAACAACAACAACATCACCACAAAAAACAAAAAAACAAAAAACAAAAAAACAAACAAACAAAAAAAAACCCTAAAACCAAACAAAAACACACAAAAAAACCCCAAAAAAGCAAAAAACCCCACCAAAAAAAAAAAGAAAAAAAAAAAAAGCAGTGTGTCCTTTCTTTTGTGTTTTCTTCTCTCTGGTAGATCAAATCTTATAAAACCATAGGTGAGAAATAGTGCCCATAATGTTGGCCTAAAGGAGAAGGGAATGGATTGGAAGAAGAGAGAAGGAAGACATTTAGAGAATGCAGAAAACACTTGAGTGCAGCCTCTGCAGGTGTATGAGGAAAGGAATGTATCTAAAATGGTTTCAATCCCAGCTCCCTTTCCTTTTACTGGCTTTCTTTTCAGTTTAGGAAACAAGAAAGGGGTCACAGTGCTTTTTTTGGAGCTCTCCAAGCCATCAGCTGGCTGTTTATCCATCGGGAGCCTGAATGCTCTGACAGAGGCGATCAGTGAAATCAGTCACCATCCTCCTTTTTCCCTCTTAACCTGGGTTTGAGAGCATTCCTGATCAGAGGGGTAAAAACCCTTTCTAAGTACTCTGAGTCACAGCCCTCTATTGAAAGGGCTCCCTTCAAAGGTGTAGTATCTCTTTATATAGAAAGAGAGTTTTTTGATTTGGAAGGAGCTGCTTTGGCTCCAGAAAGCAGCACCGAACACTTGTCCTACATTGTTTCCTGAAAGGGAGCATTTCAGCTGCCACTGAGTCTGCAGGACTAAGGATGCTGCAGCAAGACTGCCAGAGGACAGTAAATATCAGTCCAATGCAGGACAACTGCAGCACCTCTGCCATCCAGCATCGATACCTGTGCATCCTGTCCTGTGGCTGAGAATATTAGAAAAATTAGAAATCTCTCTAGCTAATCTGTTATTCAGAGAGAGCCTCCCTCCCTGGGTCTCTCTCCAGCTCACTGCCTCATCTGTTTCTCAGCCACTCCTCCCTGCCCAGACACATTCCTTCCCAACTCCTCCCACACCTCAAGCCAAGAGCTGGAGAGCCTCCACAGGAGGCTTGGGTGCCTTACATGAATGAATGGTTATAAATGTTCTCAAATATGGTGGCTACCATACACTGAAAAGAGTTTTCTTTATCCTGAGGGAAAGACTATTATTCAGACAAGCCTTCCCTAGTGTTTTTATTCTTCTGTTTCCCACCTTACAAACAGCAAATTGAATTAGACTCTCAGACAACTGTTGATGTGGGAGAGGAAGAGCAAACACTGACGTGTACATACACACTTCTTAAGGATCTGACTCTTAGTTTAACAAAAACAACCTTCTGTTATTGAGCCTTAGTATGCCTGGATGATTTATACAAAAGCTTTTGAGCAGTTCTACTCATTCCCTAAGGGGGATGTGAGGAGAGCAGAAGCTTTCCATGCAGCTCTAAACTCACAGTTAAGGTTTCGTTCATCTGAGAGGATAAATGGAAAAAAACCTAAAAACTTATTTCCAGAACACAGACTCTTCTAGACATTTCCCACGGTGTCCATGAGGTGCAAGAGACCTAGCTCAGCTTCAGAGCATGACTGCAAAGCAGCTCCCAGAGGAGCCACAGACCATGCGGACACACCATCCTGCAGACACAGGGCAGCAAACAGCCACTCACAGCCACAGTGGCTGTGCCAGAGGCACAGGTGGTCCCCAGACATCCTCACACCATCACCACAGATGGCACTGTGTAGGATGGCTGGGAGCATTTCCCTGGGAGAGCCTTCCCAAGCAGGGCAGCCTCCCAGCAGCACTATGCTGGGTGTCTCCTCTTCCCACAGGCCCTTGCTGCACAGGGCTGTCCATGGGTGTTGGTTTTTGCTTCCGTAGTTTAAACATTTCCTGAAATGTCAAAACTTGTCATCAGTAAATAGGTCAGACTGGCTGAAGCACTGTGTAGGCTCCTCCTGAAACCTCACCAATGTGTCTCTCACCCAGTGTCCTTTCATTTTCAGTGTCCTGCTCCTTTTTGCCACCTCCAAACCCAAGCCATACCAATAAAAGGAAGTTAACCCTGAAACTCTCTCTAACTTTTGTCCCAATGTGGCTTCAAGCCAAAGACAAAGAGTTAGTGCTTTAATCCACTTCACCATCTATCCCTCTGGGGGTTCATAACTCAGCCATGAATGTTTGTTTTGAGCTGAAACTTGCAGTGCAGGTTCTCCTCCAAGAGCTGTGGCAGGGCAGAAGGCAGGCGCACTTCCGAGAGCGCTTTGGCACCCCAGGGAGGGCAGAGGGAAAGCAGTGAGGGAGAGGAAGGGCCAAGCCCCTCTGCAGGGAGAGAGTTGGGAAATGAGGCAGGGTGCAGTCTGGAAGGGAAGGAAGGAGGGAAACACTACAAGACATGTATGCAATAAAACTTTCATCTTTGACTTGCTTATTCCTACTCTCTTAAGGTTTGTCTGGATTGACTTTTTACTCTTCACACAGAGACTGGGACTTCTCCTCATCCTGGTCAGGTAGTGTTGGTGTCAGCATAGCACTCTGAATCATCATAATCCCAGTGATAATAATATCAGTGTGACTGTTACATATTCCTAAAACTGACCACATTTGAATTTGTGGGCATACCTTTTTACATCCTTGCAAGTTTTATACAGATTTTTAGAAGATTCAAGCAAACAGTGTACTTTATCTGAGGTCCTACAACTGGGGTATCTGCACGTCTCAGGTTTTAGGGTATGTTTGGGTTTGGTTTTTGGTTTTTTGTTTGTTTTTTTTTTTTAATAATGCCCTTGAGAAGAGTGGAAATGCTACCTCTGTTTTACAGAAGAGAAACAGGGGTGTAGAGCAGCTAAATGCCTTCCCTGAGGCCAGGTAGGATGTCTCAAGCAGAGCAAAGAATGAAAATGTTTCATGGAATCCAGACTGCTGAAGTCCTCGGGTGGATTTCCAAGCACAGGGACACTGAGATGTGAACTATGACCTCTACTGACTAAAAAATAACATTAGGCATTCTCTTATCAGAACACAAAGTACTTCTATACACCATGTTCACCAACTGTTTTCTCTGGTCTTGATTTCTAGAGTAACATCTTTAATTGCTTTAGTGCAAAGCTTGGTGGAATTATAACATTAATGGATCTAATGAAAGATTTTCCATTTCTAAAATCCTTTTTCTGACATGAACCATCTAAACACATCTTACTGAGCAGTTCTCTTATTTCTCTTATGTAGCTACTCCTTACTTTAAAAGTCTTTCCAAGGGTAGCAGTTAGTTAATATGAATTTTGGAACCCCACAGGGAAAAAAAACCTTTATAACCTAATATCCTCTTTATATGGGTACACCAACCACCATGCCTGATGACAGGTACACCATCAAAGATTGCTGTGGATGTGAGCATGTTAAATTATGTTTTAACTTGCTTAACATTTATTTAACAGGGGCACAGTCACCAAAGCTGTAAATTTCCTGACAACTTTTTGATTGATCCAAGCTGTTTGATTTGCAGCAGGGACCAAGTTGCAGTAAGAAAGCTCATGGAAAATCCGTGGTTTTTAACAGCTACTGACGAGTCAGTGTGAGGATATCCATGCTTAAGCAAGAAGCTGGAAAGCTGAAGGACGAACAGCTCCAATGAGAAAAGCACATCCCAGTTTCCCATGGCACCTCAGTGTCATGTGCTGTACCGAAAGGAGTGACTGGCACACCCTACATACTTCTGTGCCTTGTACAGGAAAATGGCCAAAAAAAGCTGTCACATGAACACAGCAGCCATAATCGACCACCTACAAGGGCTCTTGCAACAGAATGTAACCACCAGGTTTGGATGTAACCACCAGGTTTGCAGTTGTCCTCCTTGGGAGCCCCATCAGGGTACCAATAACAACGCTGCAGATGTGCTCATGCTGAGGAGGCATTCTCTGGGCCATCCAGCTGCACCTCTGACCTCCTGTCATCAGCAAGCCCACTTTGGCCAAATGCCTTGCACAAGAGTGGCTTTTGACTGATGCCATTAGGCAGATCAGGACCACAGCAAGTGGTCACTCCCACTACTTGGGTTGCTGAGTCATTAACAGGAAAAATAGGCAATGATTCATGCATGGGATGGGTGCACTGCAGTGGCTGTGCCGTGCCTCATTATCAGCTGGCTTGCCACAAAGAGAAATCTTTGCATGCTTCCCAAATAGTATTTCATGCTAATGACAGAAAAATCCAGAAATCTTCTTGGGGTACCACCACATTCTGTAGCTCAGACCAAGGGGTCTGAGACTCCTCATCTATAGGTGCTTTGCACCACAGGCACGTACACCTTCAATAAATGTGGATGAGCACAGAAGAGACGTGGGAGTGTCATCCTAGGAATATTAACTTAAACTTCCTGGAAGATATGCTCGCATTTCAAGCACATCTGATACTTGGAAATATAGGACTGATTTCTCTTCTACATTTTACTCTATCCCACTTGTGGCATTACAAAAAGTGGCTCAGCTTTACTCCCTAATGTATGCAATGTATACTTCACAAGCAGCAGCCCAAGTGAGAAATCAAGCCTGCAGGCAGGCAGAATAAGCCATTACTGAAGATTCCCTTTGAGATGGAAAAACGAACAACCATCAAACCCCAGTATTAATGTGGGATATCAAAAGATGCCTCAGCAGAGGTCGTGCATCTTACCTGCCTTCTCATTTCCAAAGCCAAATTAGCACATTCTTTGAAGTACCAATGTTTACCCAGGAGCCATTAAATCATCTCTGGGTACAGGCAAAGATCTAATGACTAAGCAAAAACATTTTACACCTCATTTCAGCTGTGCATGCTGCTTTGAACTGCTGCTCCAGTCACAGTGGGCTCTGGTCCTCTGGCACACCACTGGGGAAAAGGGCGTGGGGCCCACCAAAGGAAAGCCAGTTCGGGGAAAGCTTTCAGACCACAGGATCACACGCTAGCAGTCACCTCCCACCTGCCAGCCCAGGCAATCTGTCACCTGCCTGCTCTCTCACCTGTGTTTATCTGGTGGCTGGTCCGCTTTTCATCAAATAGCACAAGACCAATATAATTTTACCTCCTTGCACCCAGTCCCTGGTCCTCTGTCTAGTCCATCTCCACAGCCATGTTCTCATAAAAGAAGCAGGAATAACAAACAAAAATTATTGAGAGAGAGAAAGAGACAACTACTGGTGGAACCTCCTAGCTCCCCAAGTCCCAGGAACTAGCATTTGTTCTTCCCAGAGTCTCTTTCTGAATGCAGCAGCACTGGCTGGCATACAGTGGGACTTTGTGCTCTGCCTTTTTTGGTGTTTTTCTCTTTCCTTTGGGGGATTATTAAGTGTTCACTTCTCCAATATTTGTCTCTTCGGTGTAGAAATAGCACGGGAATATTTCAGCTGAGTGAGAAAACGCTGACTTCTGATGTTTTCCACAATAGATGGGTTGATGTGAATATGAAAGATGATGTACTTGATTTGCTTCGCTTTCACCATCCTCTGGAGAGTTTAATCTATCCAGAAAAGAAGTGTCTGCTTTTCTTTTCCTGTGTGACTGGCAGTTCATCATCTTGTAAGAAGGAGTTATTCTAGACACAAAAAAGAAGAATTCATAAGGCAGCTTGATGAGTTTGACTCACCCTATTTGCAGCCAACTTCCTCTATGAGATTATGAAGGGATATGTTTAATTGCCAGGTACCATCAAAAAGGTGACACCTGAATTCAGTGCTTGGACTTGGAAAGAAAGGGGGTTTCTGTCTGCTTATCAATATTTACTGCATTGAAACTGTCAGATTCAGCTTTTAAAACTGGCCCAAAGCAACACATGTTTACTTTGTGTTTGCTTACCAATGTAAGCTTATTTTGCATACTTCCTAAAAGTTGTTTCCATTCATTTTATTTCTCAAAGGAAAGAAGAAAATTATTCAAATATCATAAAACAAAATAAACATTTCTCATGCTATGTTTTCTTATTTTCATAAAGCCTTTTTTAAAATAAATTGTCACAGTGTGAAGGTTATACACTAAATATTATTAACAAGGATGGTCCTGATTCATTTATCTATGATAAATAAGGATAAGTCTGGCCAGCACAGAAAAAAGCTGTGAGATGGTGCAAAACAAGGGGTCTCTTGCCCAATGATCGTGAGCAGAGAGACCCCACAGAGTCATGGCACCTCCTTATGCCTGCAAACTGTTCTTTACCTGAGGGAACACCACTTGCAGCCCTTCTGTCAGCCAAAAAAGGCAGGACACTTATTCTTCAATTTAGTTCCTGGTACCTCTAGCTCAAATTCTGGTAAATACAGCCTTTCCGTGCTTTTATCAGACACACAAAGCCTCAAATGGCACAAAAAATATGTAAGGGCATAAAACAAATGGATGTTGAGCAAGAGCTTCTGCTTTTCTTCCCTAGTCATACAAGGATAAGGTGACATTCAATTACATTAAAAATTGGCAAGTTTGACTAAAGGAGGTTCTCTTTCACATAATTAATGGATGGAAGTCCTGGCCCCAGGATGTCATTGAAAAGAAGTGCTACTCCTTGACTCGGATGAATCTGCAGGGATCTGCACATGCTCCAAATCCATCCTCGGGAATGCAGTTGTCTCTCTGAAACTTCCCAGGATCTACAGTCTGCCAGATCCAGGGATGCCTCTTTGAAGGATTTTGCAGGAAAAGAACCAGAAAAACGGCATCCTTTGACATGCCACTAAGTGTTTTCTGCATATAACATCTGTACAGGAATTGTGAAGATTTGATTCACCAGCAACAACAAGTGATGTGCAGCTTTTCACACACAGCAGGGCACTGACAGCTCTGCTAGGGCTCGGGGCTTCATTGCTAATGATTAAAGAATTTAAGATGATTAATGCTTTTGGACAACATTTATCAGCTATAAAATCTTAAGAAATTCTACATTTTCATTTCCGTCAGGGCCAGCATTTTTCCCATTGACATTGGTGTTTATTTTGACAACTGAAAATCAGATCAGACACCTGCTTCAAGCAGCACATTGGCAAAATTAATAATAAAAAAGGCAAATGCCTCCTGGCAGGTGGATAGTTTTTGAAGGAAAACTAAGCATACCCTGTGACTAGGAACAATAACTAAATAGTCCTGCTTCCTTAGTTACCAGCAACTTTTTTGCCATGCATTAACAAAATTCTTTTCAACAAACATTTTCAGACACATCTATTTACATGATAAAAGTAACATCTTCAGCAGGTTGGAAGCCATCCATGAAGCCTTCCAAGTTGGGTCACCAAGACCTGGAGTGGCATGAATTGGGTATCTTCTACGGTTTCACAATAGTCTTTCAAGTTTTATTTATAACAGAAGGAGGTGTCTCCAAGGGTGCTGGCATCTAGGTTACTAATGGGGGAAATGAAACAACAGGTGGAGCCAGTATCTGCCCAAATTGCAGCACAAGTGCACCAGAGTTGTTGACAGGGTGCTCTTTCCAGCGTATATGAAATCTCAGACTGGAATTTAATTTTGTAGTTCAAATGACATGAAAGTATTGTATGGCACAGGTTGGCCGAGAAAGGGAACAGATTATGTTGGATATCTGTGCTGGATACTGCACCTATAAAAACTGGGGCATACAAGCATTTTCAGCAGGTGGGACCAAGGCTGTGTTTCACCCAATGTCCTGCCACTGAGAGCTGCTCTAGGAATGCCCATGGAAGTGTAAGACAAGAAACAGCTCCAGTATAAAGATGTGCTAGCTTGGCTTAAAAGACTAGCTCCTGAATTTCCATAAGTATTGGAGCAGCAAGCTTAGGCATCCTCTTTTTTTCATGAGAAAAATTCATGAGAAATACACAAGACATGACATTTTCAATGCTGTACCCCAAGTAATTTAAAGTAAGTATAGCTGTATTGTTAGAGGTTGAAAGGGACACGATTTTTTTTTTTTTTTAAAAAAAAAAACTCAATCAGTTTCACCAAACCATTTATCATATTTTCTTCACTTCCAGGGCATAAGATAATGACAGTCTGATGAGGTAGTTACTCCTGTCTCCTTGAAAGAATGACTCTCCAGGCTTTTTTGGACAGGAAAGAAAATTGCAGAGGTGCAAGGAGCTGCTACCCCTGGTGCCAGCAGCAGGCACAGATGCACAAAACCACTGGACAGCCAAAAACTAGACAGTTCTTGGGAGTGTTGGTGAGTTGGACAGACTTGTCCCAATGGTCAGCATATTCCAAACACCAGCTTCTACAGGAGCCTTCAATCCTTAGGAAAACCTTATGCTTATAAGAAGGGATGGATGATTTAGACAGAACAGATAAATATCATTTTAATCAATATTTGCCCTTCATAGCAGTTCAGCCCAGTGCCTGAAGTGCTAAAACACCAAACCAAAATGCATTTGGCACACCAAATACAGCTGGTCAAGATAAGCACCTGAAAGCTAGAATTTCCACCTGAATTAAAGCACTTTATCTTCTGAGGTCTGCAGCTCACTATTTATAGCACAGCTAGGTGGGTCCTAGTCTTAAGCACATGAATAGTCCCATTCACCACTGCTGCTCAGGACAGCAAGGGCTGTGACAGCACCTTCCACTGTCTCTTTCCACCCTCAGCAAGTGCCAGTGCTGAGGCTGGTGAGCAGCCCACAGCCCAAGCTCCACCCCAGCTCAAGAGGGCAAACCATGGTTAAATCCACGGCACTCTCTGCTGTTACGGCAGGCCTCAAACAGCTGTGAGCTAAGTGGTATCAGGATCAGATCATCTGCTTACAGCCTCTGTTTCCAAAATATTCTCTGATGGGGCTGAAATTTTCCATGATTGATCTCTGGCCAAAGGCAGCCCTTTTTTTTTTTTTTTTTTCTGTTTTTTTGGGGGGGTTTTTTGGCTTTTTTTTGTTTTTTTTTTGTTTTGTTTTGTTTTGAAGTGTAAGCAAACCCTTCATTTTCAAGAGAGAAGATGTTAGAAAGATGGCAGAGCAACCCTGTGAGGAACAATTCTGTAACCTACAGCCTTTTTGTTCAAGCCTTTTTATCCTGAAAATGCAAAATGTGATTTATTATTACCATAGGACAGCTAACAGCTAAAAAAGGCCAGAAAAAGTACAATTGGACAAAACCACTAGTTTTATCATGCTTCTGATTCAAAAACAACTCCTACATATATTTTTTCTGTAGTTGTATGTATTGTGTGACAGTGGAAATCAGAAAGTCATTGATATTAGGCATAAACAGAATGGGAGCTAATAAACCTGACTATAAAACAAATAAATCTTTCTCTCTGTAGTTCTAAGAGTGTAAAAGTACCCTCTGCTTTGAAGAGCCTGTGCAGGGATGTAATCCACACCAAGGAGAAAGAGCAAACTCAAAGCTAGCCATCAGAACAGACCCGAAGAGAAGGCCAGCTCATTTGCAAGTAAACAGTTTACACAAACACCGAGAAGTGCAGACCCATTTTAAAACACGGTATTACTATTGAAAATAATTTTCAAAGTCAGAACTATGAGTGCATCTTCTAGCATTTGCTGCTGACTTTTGGACAAACTGTCTCTTTACTAACTCAGAACAGAAGATGGAGAGCCTGCATTAGTTTCCCCAGGTTTTTGTTTCCAGCTCAGTGGTTTCTGCCTGACTGCAGCCCAGATTCCCCGCGAGGTCAGCAGCCATTCAAAATCACTCCTGCTCCCAAGGACCAGCCAAGCCTCATTATATTTCTGTGCAAACATCCTCCTGAAATCTCAGCTCCACTGACAAACAGTTTTGCACAGCAGAAAACAATGGGGTAAATCACACCAAGCTACAAGTTGCCACTTTAGAGCTTCCAGTGAATCTGTAAAAAGCATGTGACCACACAGAGGCACAAAATCTGTAAAAATGACAAAATCAGGCAGTGTCTGTGTTTTGGCCTAAGGAGGTGTTTGGAAACCACACAAGGGTTTATTTGGTAAGATGGTCACATATTTAATGGGTTCCAAACACACACAGTGAGGACCCAGACCTGGCTCATGCTCAGTATGAATTGCTCAGCAAAAAGGTGGTCTACAATGGGAGTCTAACATGGAAAGGGGGAAAAAAAATCTAATTACTCCCCAGTGGGAATGCACAGAGCTGATTGAAGGGAAGGTCTCACTTCACAGAAGTCATGGTAGGCACTGATCCCACCCCATGCTTCCCCTGCCTCCATCTCTCTCTGCTGGCACCTGTGGCCCCTAGGGGGTCACTCCTCCTTGCCACATTGGAAAGAGGAAGGATAGATTTATTTTTTTTTCTATCATTTAGAGTATGCATATCCAAAGGTAGAAATCACATTGTATTCAGGGCAAACACAAAAGGTGTATAGTGGACATGGTGACACAAATATTATAATCTGGGAGGTGCCAGTGAAGCAAGCTTCAAACCTGGTGCATTACCTATCTCACAGACTGCCTGTGAATTCTCAGGCAAATGACACCCCTGCCTCAAAAGATCAGGGAGCAGGACTGTCCCAGATGCTTGTATCCCCAAAACTTGCCTCAGTGTCCTTTAAGCACTATTTCTATGCCATCCCAGACTTTTGCAGTAGTGCTGATATCTTACTCTTACATGTTGCACAAGCTCGGCTCCTCTGACAACCCAATTAGATACATTTCACATTTTAATAGTTCTCTGAAAAGAGAGATCAAGCGAAATGACAATTTCCTTCCCACTCAGGGATGCCATAAACAGCCGGCTTCAGAGCCAGCCTCACTGACTTTGAACATTATTGTCTCTGCACTGTGTTGCTCCAGCAAAGGCCATGAGGAATACAACCTTCTCAGAGCCTCGAGATCCACAGATTCATACAAGGGTTTGGGTTGAAAGCGACCTTAAAGATCATCTAGTTTCAATGCCCCTGCTTTGGGCAGGGACAGCTTCCACTAGGTTGCCAAAGCCCCATCCAGCCTGGCCTTGAACACTTCCAGGGATACGGCATCCAAAGTTTCTTTGGACAACAGTTGCCAGTGTCTTACCATCCTCACAGTAAAGATTTTTTCCCAAATATCTAATCTAAACCTACTTTCTTCCAGTTTAAAACCATTCTCCCTCATTCTATCACTACATGCTTCTGCAAAAAATCCTTCTCCATCTTTCCAAGGCTGGAGATTCCAACCTCATAAAGCATTGGCTCATGGGAGGCCAAACCTTCCTCATCAAGGAAGAGGGGCACCCAAAGAACTGAGTTTCTTCCCCACCCAAAAGGGAAGAGCTGACCTCCAGGTGAAGAGCAGGAGTTGGGACTTCTCAGTCCCAGCTGGGGCTGGGTGACAAAGGGGTGTCAGGGGGAAGGGGGTGGCTGTTTGGCCAACATAGCTGGTGGCAGAGGTGTGCTGGAAGACAAGCAGGGTTGGCTGCTGCCTTCAGTGCTTGATGGGCACAGCCAGTGTGGATGGGGGAAGCAGTGGCTGCTGCGTTTGGGGGATTCTGGGAACATGGAGTGCTCCTCCTGTGGCATAGACTACTGCCATGTCCCAAAATCATGCTCATGACTTGCTGCAGCAGTGATGCTGGGCAGCCTCACTGACATAAAAGTCTTTCCTGCTGACTCGTACAACTCATTTCAAGAGAGGGTTTTGGTTTGTGATTCTGGATTTCATCAAGAATCCCTCCTCAAGCCCAGATTTAAACTTCTGCCTTCTGTTGGCAAGCTGGGGAGATCTGCCTGCTCTGCCGCAGGGACTGCGCGCTCAGTGCGGGTTAGGGCAGAGAGGCACAAAAATAGTGTGGCAATGAGTGACCACAGAAGCACCATAGTTAGACATGGTTTGTTTAGTGCCAGAAGTATGCAAGTCGTTTTGCCAGACAAGAGTCTTCCTCCCAAAGAGGCTCCCAAAGAGCCTATCATCTGTTTTTTAAAGCGTTTGCAGTTTGTTGGCTGAAGCTTTCCACTGGAGTTGGTCTTGCCTAAGGGCTGTAAACTTGCAGAGTTGGAAAACATAGTGTTGATGTATTCTTGCCAAATCCAGCTTGTTCCTTGGATTGTTTCCTTTCTCTAATCACTGTTTATCTTTACATGGGCCAGATTGGCCCATTTCTTCCACTTTTTCACTAGTCTCTGCAACAGATACATGATCTCTGAAATTCTGCCTTGGCTGACCATGGTTCATTCATTGGGGAATAAATTTATCCCTTTGTTTGGAAATTAGTTACCACTCACTGAATTTCCAAAGGTATTTCTAATACCTCAGCCACCTTGGATTTCCAGGTGTCACAGGAGCACTACCCTGTGTGCATGCAGGTTTCCCCTTTTAGTAAAACATCTGCCACCAACAGAAAACAAAAACTCTGTACCTCTAGCTCTTGGACAGGAGTCAGCTCTTCCCCAATCCCCCCCCCCCCCCCCCCCCCCCCCCCCCCCCGACACAGAAAAAAAGGAGGCGCGACCCTCCCCCCCCCCCCCCCCCCCCCCCGCTTTAATAGGCAAGGAAAAGGAAAGTGCTACCCAAAACCTGCCCTCAGCTATGTATCTAAGCAAGGATTTTCATTGCAGTTTTTCCAAACTGCATTTGAAATTTCAATTCCCTTTCTCAAGATATTGGATTTGATTCTTTCTACTCATCTTTATAATGCCTAAATTCCCAGGCCCATTTGCTTAATTTTCTGTTATTGTTATTTACATTTTAGTGTATATTCTACTCTAATAAGTAAAATAGATAAACAAAATATTATCATCCCTTTTGGCAGATGAACAAGAGAGTGAGTGGGAAAATTAGGTTATTGCCTCACAGATTGCAGCACAGTCACAAGCAGAGCCTCAGTCCCTTGAGTTTGGTACCCTGATCCTTGATCCTGATTTTGATCCTGTAATTTTCCACCTGAACCCATTCCAGCTTTTACTGATTCCAAAGGGCTGGATGAATGTTCTTTAGCAATACCTCTATCTGCCTGAGGACAGCAATACTTTCACATTGAAGAGAGGGAAAGTAACCGGCCACTAAAACAACGGGAGGCAGATTCAGCCCTTACATAAGTGAAAGCAACACTCTTCTGCCAAGCCTGAATTTGCCTCTGTATCCATAGCATTGCATTTTTTAAGATCCTCTGACCAGCATGAACGGGGTTTTGGTAACCCAAAGAAACCATAAAGCCCAGCTCTGAACTGGCTCTAGCACAGCCGGCTGCCATCTCAGACAGCTGGAGATCGCTGGGCTGTGGACGCGGTGCCAGCATGCGGATCCATCACCCATTGCCCCCCGCAGGGAAGCAAGGACCATCGCCAGACTTTTCCCATCTTGCAGCCAGAACCGGGAGGCTGAAGCAGCTCTGCTGCCACCTCACGCTGTGCTTCTCCCGGCCTGCCTCCGCTGAGAGCCTGCTCTCTGCTGGCGGGAGCGGAAGCCCCGTGGGCCCCGCTGTGGGAATTTTCACACATTAGCCTCTGCACAACTCCCACTTAGAAACAAAAAAATCACAAGTTTGGGGCAAAAAGTATTCACCAAGACCCTGTAATTGGAAGAGTTTCTATTCAATTTCCCAGCAGTATATTTAGGTACAATTTCTAGCTTCTTTCTTTGCGAGCCCACATTGAACATTTGGGGGTGCGGATCCGTATGGCAGAATAGCACTGTGACTTTATAAAAGTCTTGTAAATATTGCCTGTGAAAGAGAACACACAGAGGAGTTGATGTCCAGGCAGCTGGCACAAAGGGGTAGGTTCCTGTCATTTCCAGAGTCCTCTCTGACATCAAGAATTATACTTCATTCAAAAAGTCAACATCAACTTGCAGGGAGTAAAAGCAACAAAATTTGCTTGGGACTGCCCTGGAAGTGTTCAAGGCCAGGCTGTATGGGACTTTGAAGAAGCTGGGCTAGTGGAAAGTATCCCTACCCATGGCAGGGGCATTGAAATGAGACGGTCTTTAACATCCCTTCCAGCCGAGTCTTTCATGATTCTATGACGTCTGAACATGCTGTCTTGATACATTTGTATCTTGTGATACATTGTGTTACCCTGACCTGTGCTTCTCTCCATGCAAATAAAATTACTAGACCTACTTTTTTTAATATATAACATTCTTGCCCATTAAAAAAAAAAAAAAAAGGAGCAGAGTCTATTTTAAGAGCCTTCATATAGCATCCTTTCCATTTCCCACAGAGAAGCACAAATGCAGCATATACAAATGTGACAGCATTTACAAAACACAAAGCTCCAGCAAACATAAGACAGTGATCCAGAATAACTGACTCTCCAGAGAAAATGTGAGAAATAAAAAAGAAGGATGCTGAGCCCTATGATTTTGAGGCTGACCATGAGTGAGAAACAACAAAACCTGACCTTGGTCAGAAGTCCTTCCTGTCTTCTGCCCTACACCAACCTCAGCCAAATTCAAAGATACCACAGATGACAAAATGACTCTTGTCCACAGCTTGTGGCCAAAAGGCTACACCCTTTTGTGGCCATGGTTCCACTGGTATTTCAGTTTAGGCTCTACAGACATCATGAACATTGCAGAAGATGACTGATGCATGTAGGAGGACGGTTCCTCTGCCCCATTTCCTCCCTAAGACACCTGTGCCAGAGAGAACTCTATAGAAGGCCACAGTTTTATTAAAAAGAAAAAAAAAAAACTTTCAAGATAGGGTCTAATCACATTCAATTCCTTCAGTGCTTGCTGGAATAATCATGATGAACTCTGTCAGTGTTAATGGGGGTGTTATAAGTATCTGTGTAGGACTGCCTCTGTAATTCAGCATTAATTAGCTGAATCATTATTTTAGAGTGTTACTGAATTATCTTATAATTACTACCTAACTTGGTGCTTGTAAATGAGGCAACAGAAGGAAATGGCAATTCTTTTAAATGTACTTAAAATTAAGAAGGCATAATAAACACTCCATTCTGTCCTTTTGAGAAGATTTTTTATCTTCTGTGAGATGTAAGGCTAGTACAACTGCTTTCATCTGTGCCTTGTAGATTTATTACAATCATTATAACAAATGGAAATGAATATTATTCAGGTTTATTACCCCATAGTATATCTTTATGAGCACACAGGAAACCATGTTGCTTCTTTATCCAGTGCCTATGAAGAGACAGAAAAAAAAAAAATCCTGCTCGGGAAAACAGACTATTGTGATTAAAAAAAGATCATTTGATTCTCCTAGCATAACTGTTTTGCTAATAACTTATCTGCTCTGATTCCCAACACAATCAGACCTAATTGTTGCTCACTAAGAAGCCTCATTACAGCTTGACTGGGAAGGTAGTTAGGAAATAACATGTACATTTTTGTTGTCACTGATTCTGCTCTGGAGGTGCTAATTCTGTGGTACAAAGTCTTTGGCACCATATCCCCCTGCCCCAAGAGTGTAGAAGGAAAGGGGAAGAAAGGGAATGTGCTTGTCACCAGGCAAATCAGAAAGGCTGGTTTGGGGTTCAGGTTCTTGGGATCATCTGAGGGACAAGCCCCTTTGCTCAGACCACCATACATTCCCAAAAGATTACTCTGCATAATTTTTTGCAGGATTTTTTTACGGCACAGACACAGATTTATAAAATTATGAAGAAGCACACTAAGACAATCTCTCCCTATTCTCAGGCTTTTACTTAAAAAGTCCTATTTTGTAACTAAATGAGATTGTCCAGGTCAACAGCTCTGCTAGACCAAAGGGAAGTCAAGGTTGTGCAACCAGCTGTACAAGCAACCAGACATTTCTGGCGTGCTTTAGTTTTTCAGGGTGTATTCAGAGATTTGCAGCAGGCCTCACAGTCTGCATTCCCTTACTTTTACCACATACTTCGTATGCAGGACTCACAACACACCTGTAACTTCCATTTTCTCAGTGTTTTGCCACCAGAGCTGAGGGCACATTGGTACTTGACTTCTTTAGAACCTAAGTGATTCTAAATTTGAAACAAAAATCAATATACACACACATATACACATATATAAATATATATATATATACACACACAAGGAATACAGATACTTGAAAAATTTTGTTGTGAACAGATTTTCAGCTTGACTGTTCTCAAATACGTTGCTTCCTGAACACTATATATTATACACAGTTTGAAATAGTGTAACAGTTTATCATGGATCATTGCTGGGAGGACGGTAGTGATACAATGAAGGTATGAAATGTTAAATCACACTTAACTTTTATATCTATGAAAAAAGAGATGATTTTCATACCATGATGTGTTTATTGCTTTGAGACCCAGCCTGTTATTTATTAGGGTTTACTCTGTAGTTCTTAGAAATGGCAGACTATTACTATTGTAATTGCTCTTATTGCTGGAATCCTGATGGTATCCAAACTCCATAGAGAAGAGTTTAAATCATGGGAATAATGCACAGCATGGTTAAACAATTTTGTGGCAAAGATAGCCCACAAATAACGCCTCTTACATGTAGTACACTTTAAGAAACTTACCTTGAGTTTCTTAACCCTCTTATCCAAGATCAATCCATTAAAAATGTGTGCCATAGCTGGTCTTCAAAAGCAATATTCTTAATAGACAGCAGTGGTCCATTACAGGGAAATATAACCATCCTGACAACTGTAATATGAAACACTCAGAAGTTTAGATGATGAAAATATGATGGAAAAATTTTGGTTAGAAGGGACTTTGGGAACTGATCTCCTTCTCAAGGCAGGACTAACCTTAAGGTTTTTCAGGCACCTCAGGATCTCAAGCAAGCAAGTTTTGCTTACTTCCCCTGCTCTCCAAATCTCCCAGAGGTAAAATGCTTCTCTCTGTTCACCTTATATCCAGAAGAACCCAGTTTGGGTGCATTTAGATGTGTCACTCCTACCTGCACTGCTAATACCAGCACAGCAGTAGTTTTACATATTAATAGGGCTGCCAACCTCTTTGAAGAGCCCACTTCCAATTGTGTGTGACATTTCCAAACACTACAAAACATCTCCACAGTGAGTCAATTCTTCTCTTTGCTTTCACTTTAAAATACAAACTTCAGCTGAATTAGCTGAGCTGTTTCTAAGCAGCAGACTCAGGAACAAGATTCCTGCTGAAAAACCCAGTATCCTCCCATAACTTCAGAGCAAGGACGAGAAGCTCTGTCAAAGAACAGCTTCTCTGTGCAGTTTCTGTGCAGGTCCACCCACATCCAGTCAAAGGATGAGCTTTATAAAAATTGTGATGGAATCCACTCAGTGTGGACTTGCTATAGCCTTGAACCGATGCTGCCTGTGAGGATGCCAGCCACATGGAGCACGTCGGAGCCGCTCTGCTTTTCAGGAGAGCAGAAGCCAGCTGTGTGTCAGGGTGGGATTTGGGCACAAGCAAGACAGGAGCCGACCTGCCACCAGTCCCTGCTACCAAGTACCTTAGTACCAAGCCTTGGACCAGCCAAGTGGGCAGAGTGCAAGGGGCCAACACCAAGAGAGGGAGCATGAAGGCAGGAATGAGGTAGAAAAGACAAAGCAGGCAGAGCAATTTGCTAATGGCACTCACCACTACCACTCCTGAGTGCTTTGCAAACAACAATGATTTAATTTTCACAGCATGCTGGAAACTGAGGTGATACTATTAACAACATTTTGAAAAAAAAATCTAAAACTTGGGGAATAGTTCCAAAGTTTCTACTATTCTTGGTGTCTGTTCTGAGTCATTATTTGTTTTTCTCAGAGCATTTACCACTACATAATGTTTCAGGCATTCAGAGTTCATTACAGATGTAGCTGCTCATATGTCTGAAAACCAGAATTCATGGCCAAGTATCTGTAAAAGACTAAATTAAGGATAACCTGTGAAAAATTTGGTTTAAGCAACTACGCAATGTCCTAATAGGACTCTTTGGCAGAGCTAAACAAGAACCAGACCCCACAGCTCAGCTGAGGCTCCTTGTGCTCCAGACTTTCTAGCACGCCTCCACCTTCAGCTGGGCACCCTAGAAAAATCTATTGTGGGTTGGTTTAGAAGAAGAAATTTGGGAGGATATAGGAGAATAATTGAAAAAGTTATGAGAGGATAACACTGTAGGAAATATTATTAAAATATTGATGAATATGCTTAGTTTCCCTTGCTGCTACATCATCTCACCCTTCAATCTCACTGGTGCCTCTAACTTACTCCAGGACAGGGACAGCCCAGAGAGCTCTCAGTGACATCTTCCCTGCTCCCATAATCCATCCAGAATAAACCTCCTGGGAGATTTTTTGTTCCCTAGCCCACAATTAAGTGACTTCTTCTTTCCTGCCTCTTCCTGTTTATGCACTCCTGCTCCCTGGTGATTGGGCTCAGCAGATGGAGCGTCACATCTTTCTGTCGGGGATGGCCTTCGTCCTTCCCTTCCTCCTAAAACCTCCTCCCTTAAATTTTCTTCTGTGCATCTTTAATTAGCACACTACCAGCTTCAGGCACTTTCTCCTGCTTAAATCCTCCTCAAAGTATGATCACATTACCTTGTACATTACAGAGTATGGAAATGTTTAATGGTGAAAAGCCCTTTTACAGGTTTGCTCTGTTGAACTTGATGAGATTTTCAATACCCTGCTGCGTTAAACCTCCACGTGCACAGACAAATGCAACAAAAGGCAAAAGGTTTAGGAACGGAATAGTTCAGGCTACACTGTTGACATCTCAATTTGTTAGATTAGGGAAATGGCCTTACCCCTGCCCTGAGTTCAGCACTGCAAGGTTAACTCCAGTTTCAAGGCATTAGCTTGAATGCAAATAAAATATGTTTACTCAGTGAGGTTTGAACATGTGTTGCCTCAGTTGCCTGATAGCCTACCATGACATTTATACTTGTGTTGATTCTTACAGTTAGGGTAAATCTCTATAACTTTTAGGCTATTTTTTTTTTTTTTGGGCAAATGCCAAAAGAAAAAAAAAAAAAAAAAACAAAAAAAAACCCAAAAAAAACCACCAAAAAAACAGAAATACAGTATGTTTGATTTTTCTTAGATTCGGGCAGTGCTTAGATAAAACAACCCTATCCACTTCCAGGTTTCTTATTAGACATTTCATTTCAGGAAATATTTTACATCAATTTCCCACTCTTTCAGGCACAAAAGTGTTAGACTGTGAGATGGTGCCATCACTGAAAAATCCTTAGTTCCTGATTTCTGACGATGATTTTATAGGGACTTACAGCAGCCATAGCCCATCCCAGCACTTTGCCTCTGCAGAACAGGGTGCTGCCAGCTCTTTGTAGTCCACCAGAAGCAAAACTCAAAGGATGGTTCCTGTAAAAAACTTTGTCTGACAGATCCTCATACGTCATTTCTTGGCACCTATCTGTCAAATTATTTGGCAGTTTTCTCCATATGAATCGTAGCAGTTTAGCTGCAACAATTTCCAGATCAAAGCTGTCAATCACTAGGCAATTCCCACAAGGACATGCAAAAGGACCTGACAGGAAAATTAGTTAAAGCTACAATAATCTAGAAGATGTGAAAAATATTAAAAAAAAAAAAATTAAAAAAAAAAAAGAAAGAAAAGCAAGATTTCCAGAATTATATGGATTGAAGTTCAATTACTGTTTTCCTTTGAACAATTTAAGACACTGAGCTATCATAGCCACTAGATCTGCAGGAAAAAATCTAGAAAGGGAGTTGCAATTCATCTGTTTCCTTGGCATTCCCTTCCTTTCCAATTAAATATGCTTTTCTTTTCTTCGCCATTATTCTGAGGAGGCAGTAAACTTCAGTCTAAATGAACATTTACATGAAAGTCAGAGCTCTCCAAGGCATCCACTGAAACTCCTTTAATACAATATTTGCTTTAATTTGATTTTCTCTCTGGCCAGTGGGAGAGTTTCAATCGCATTTGGTATGATTTATAATTGTACACCCCCTCGTCCTGCAGAGGTCATTCCTTTCCTAAAACTGCATCACTTGACCAGAAAGAATTCCTTGTACAAGTAAACAGCTCAGCAATCAATACTGTCCACAGATGATAGTGAGCACAGTGCATTTTTTTTAATAGAGTCTCTCAAATGTCAGAAACCTCACTTTAATCGCCAAGAAATAGAATCTGTTTACCTCACCTGCAGCCTCTTGGTTGTCTCCTTCTAGAAGACTGCTTTCTTGGGCTCACTGAATAATCTCTTCTACTTTATTTTATGAAAAACCCAGCTTCATCAGACATATTTCAAGCAATCTTTACCTTCCTGAATACAAGTGAATAGGGGAATCATATTCTGTGATTCTCTTTTATTTATCTCTCCACTTCAAAATATGAAGCCACATACAAAGGGTTATGATGTGAGCATCTTCTTAAAGATATTTAATCTTGCTTCCATGATATTGATCTCACTTTGTTTTATTAAAATAATCTGCCACATGCTATTGAAACTGCCTCTCAAAGAAACAAATTTTTCTTCTAAAGAGGGAACCTTGACAAAATATATTGTTCAGAGTATTAAAAATTAGTATTTATCATTGTATTTATACAGTTATACTAAATTTTTGCCAAACATAGAATGATGTGCAAAAAAAATAAAGGCTAAAATCAGCAGCAGAAAAGCAAAATTCTAATAATTTACAAAATAACTATTTTTTCTATTACTAATCTATGCTATGACATGTCAAAACACTACCATACTTGTTAAAATATGGAACCCAAAGCAAAAAAAAATTTGTTTGTCTAAAACACATACTCTGGGTTGGGTTTTCTGTCTCCACACTTATCTCCACATATTTTGTTGCATGTCTGCAGGGCACTACATATCCATATAATGATTTCAGTAAAGTAAGCACCTAGACAAGTCTACAGTGTATGTTCTGCTTAGCTGTTTATGTATAGTTTTTTGCTTACTGATCAGACATATAACTGATGGAAAAATTAGAGCCTATGTCCTTCTGTCCCTGTACGTCCATAGGATCTCGGGGTTTGGATTTCGCGAGGTTTCTCTATCTTGCAATCTGAAGCTCTTAACAAGTCATTATTTATCACCTATTTCAGCTTCAGTACTTAGACCTGTGGGAAAACCCAGGAGATTTCTGTGTAGTTCTTTGGCTTCTTCTGGGGAACTTCAGGCTTTATTTCAGAAACAATGCTCATTACCCAGCCTCAGGTCAGCTATCGCATCTGTGTTAATGGTTGGCTTAAAACCATTTCCCTGCCTACCTTGCAAATGACAGCAGACTTTGCAACTTTTTTTCCCTCTTCTTGGTCCTAAGAGAATATCCCTACAACAAAGACAGCAAACTTTGCAAACGCTCGTTGCATGAAAAAGAGGATGTAGAAACAAGTTTCCTCCAGAAACCAGGAGAGGGACCAACGTGTGGTTCCTCAGGAGTTAACACAGCCTGTAAAATAAACTGATATGCATTTCTGTAATGTATGTACTCTAACTTGTTTTACTTGCTTTCAGAGTGGCTACAGTCCAGATGTGCATAAAGTATACATATGTATTTATAAACATATTTGTGCATGGTTGTTTCACTTGACTGTATTATTAAAGACAAGGCAGAAAACCACAAAGAAAACCTGCCAAGCACTGAGCTAGGTTAAGATTTGCAGCCTCTTGGGCCTGAGACACTCACATGAGGGGACATTCCCAAAGAAGTAGCAAACACATCATCAGCCAAACATTCACCTAAGCAGAAATCCCCTGCACCACTCAGGAAATCCTGCCAGCCTGCGACAAAACACCCAGAGCCACCGGCAACCTAAGAGCTGAGTGAAACCACTTCATGCTATGCCAGAGGAGCTCTTAACCCATGGTAACTTGGGTTAAACCCCATCAGACTTCTCACAATCCCAAAATGCCCCTTTGTTTTTTCATCATCCTAATAAGGTGCGGCTTCTTGTTTCCAGACGTCGCACTGCCCTGAAAGCAGAAAGCCCCTAATGGGATCAATGCACAAACTTCCTTGCTCTGTGAGAATGTGTTGTTGCCTGACAGAAACTTCTGTGATGCATTTGATTGCCTCTATCAATGCCTTATCAATGCTTTCCTGTGGTGAACAGCATTTTGAGCAGTGCTCATGTCCATCTGTGAGCATTAGCTGCATGGGAAAAATCTCCTGGTTTTTTCTTACGGAAAACTCATTAAAAAAAACCCAAAATATCCATTTGCCTGAACCAGGACTATGCCAGAATATTATTAACTTTAAATCCAACAAACAAAAATAGTGAGGGTGCACTTCAATATCTGGGATCATTTAATATTACGTTCTATCAAGCCCTGAAGAAACATCATTATATAGCTAATGCTGCAGTGAACAAGGAGTAAGCACTGAACACACTTGAAGGCAGAGGCTGTCATTTAGAGATGTGCTTTGGATAAGATTTGTTACATGCAAGTCTGAGTCTTCCTCTTCCCTTCAGCTCTTACAGAGGTGCAGGGAGCTGGGAAGCAGAGGCAAAGGAGGATGGACTGAATTTGATGGACTCTCTTATCTGTCACCTCCAACTGAGGTTTCTTTGAACTGCTCTCCCTACTGATTCATAACACTGGGGTGCCATGTCTTATTCTTTACCAAGGCCACTGGGACATAGTGTTGGAGAGCTTCAAATCAAGTGTTGGCTGTGAAGGAACCTTTCTCACTTTATATGAGCCATATAAAGTTACCTGAGAACTGATATGTCTTTGCAAATTCTGAATCACCTCAATGGAAATAAACTTTTGGGACAAGAGTTGTGACTGTTTCCCCTCCATTATAACCCCTAAAGTGATACTGAAAAACTGCTTCCAGTTTCTTCCTGGAAATCTGCACCACTGAAGCTGCGGACTCAGACCGAGCTAGAAGGAAATTATCAAAGGGATGCTTAAAATCTTGGTACTTCCCCAAGTATTGCTACTCACCTTAGTATACACCACTACTAAAACCTCCACGCAGACACAGATGGAAAGAGAAAATGACAGGCTTTTGTTAGTGTGCTTCAAATGTTTATTGCCTTCTTCATTCTGCTTGTGCAGCTTAAATCGTAGTCAGCTTATAATGTCGTTACTGGTATGAAAACCATCCTGACAAGTGTTTTATGTACTCTATAAGGATGCCCATTAATTTACACCACATTTCCTTTTTGTTCTTAATTGCCCAAATACTTTCTGCATTTTATATACATGCTTTCTGGACTTTGTGACACCAAATCTTCATTGTCTGTCAAAATGAAATGCATTCTTCATATCGCTGCAAGTATTAGAATTTCTCATATCAGTCTGGATTACCTGCAAGCCTTCCCTTTCACTCTTCAATTTATGGATCATCACACTAGATGGGTAATTTTTTAACTTGGTATCTATTTGCATGCATAAGGCAGGAGGTTGCATCATCACTTTTATGAAGTATTCCAGTAATCTCTGGATTCATACATTTCTTGCCCTTGCCAATTTATCTCTTTGATTAGTCTTCTTTTTTATTGTAATCAGAACTGGCATGGGGAAGTACCTTAGGCTGTTTTGACCAATTATACCTTCAATCCTTGAAATCATCTTTTTGGCATGTCTGATTAAAATGGATCAATTAAAAAGGACATTTTGCTATTCCTTGACATGAACTCCTCACTTTCAGTCCCATCTCATGTTTTAGTTCCCAAGAGTTACAGCACCATTAGAAGATTTTTTTTTCTGTAATCAAACTATGATAATTCTTTTTATAATGGTGCAATTATCTCCTCTCATCTGGTTTCACCTTAGCTAGCTCAGTGAGTCATAGACCTTTACATCTACTGCATCTACGCCCACTGATGATCAACAAGGAGCGACAGTCCCTGGGATTCATTTGCTCTCTGCAATGGATTTACAAGGAAGCACTTGCTTAGACACCCCTCAGTACAAGCTCTGAAATAAAAATGTGCAGGCAGAGTGTACTGCCTACTTCATGTATTCATTTTTTTAATGATTCCCACTAAAAGAAGGTCTAATTCTTTCTCTTCTGATAGTGTAAATCATGTTACAATCACTATTGTTGTGGTTATATAAAAGTAGTATAAATAATGCAAATACAGCCCAGCACCTCCAGTTCCTTAACTGTCCTGTGTTTCCTTTCAGTTGTTCTTTTCATTCTTCTTACAGAAAAGAGTAATGGTTAGGACTTGAAAAGTCCTGCAGGACTAGCACCACAGTGATAAGTGTCTTCTGCCTAGAGCAGGACTAAAGCAACCAGATTAAAAGGATCAGTACCTGCCCTTATATTTGGAAGTAGCCATGTCTTCCATGCAGCTGTTGAATAAAAAAAGATTTCTGATAGCCTCATGTTTTCAATTTTAAGTCATGCATAGAGGACATAAATGAACCATGCCAAGAGAAATTCTTGTTTGCTAAACCCTCTATAAGTCCTGCCCTGGAACAACTTTGACTCTTAAAGAGTCAAAGATTTCCTTTGAGTCCTGGCTGATCTTCCTTTGAAAATCTTGAGGGGGTACTCCATGAGTGTCTTGCCAAGGCTGAGAATGGAACACAAAATGAAAAAATAACAAAAAAATTTTGAAATTATCTTCATTTAGCCTCTTATGTGTTTACTTTATACATATATATGAAGGAAAGATTTTTTTGGGTCAGAATTACTCATGAAAAGCCGAGTTCAAAGTGTTGAGGGCATGAACAACATGCACAGAAGCCAAAATGCAAATATGCATGTACAAGAACTCATGCCAGAAATTCTTGCACATTCATGGAATGTGTCTCTTCTGACCAGCTTTGAGCAGGCAGGGAAGGTAACGTCAATCTTCAGTGGCTGCTGCTAATCCATACAGTAAAAGCCCCAACAATATGGGGTTTCTAAACTTCATTCCAATAATGAATCCATTCAAACAGAGCACAGAGTGTTTTCCTTCCCAGACAACCACCAATAGTGTTTTAATTCTATGTCACTGGACGCTCAGGCAGCATTCCTGGGAAGGCCCTGGCTGAAAAGGAACCCTGGTCCTGCAATGGAAGGCAGTGATCTGTGATTTGGGAAGTAACAATCTTTGTACTTTGTTACCTTCTTAGTGGCCTGAGATAAACCCTGCAATCTCTTTGTTCCTCCACTCCCTGCCTATAAAATGCTGATAATGCTGCTCTTCTTTCTAGAACTCAGAAGAAATGGGTCTGTGTGGTACTTGGATGCTGCAGGTGCCAGGATTGCACAAGCACTGATAGAGAGAGCACCCTTTGTGGAAACCAAGCTGAGTGGGTTTAAAGCGGAAGAGAATGAACCACAGCCAGGCAGCAGGGTTGATGAGAATACTACTCTCACCTGTGAGTTACCAGGGACAAACCAATCCAATGTGAGAAAATTTCTGTTTCTCCTGGCTTGTGAGCCAAGTCCTGGTGAGTTCAGTGGGAAAATGCTGGAATGCATGACTTTTCATTACCAGATATTTAGTCTAGGGCAGGCAAATTCTGGTGTGACCTTGATCTCCAAAGCCAGGACACATTCTCAGAACACTGACTTGTGGTTCCTTTTTTAACCAAACCCGTTAAATCAACGTGCATCTGGCAAGGACCAACTCTCCATGTCATGCAAGATCAACTGCCCAGTGTGGGCCCAGGGGACACATTGAATGAGCTCCTGGAGCTGGATCATATCTTACAAAAGAAGCAAGAGTTCAATATACAAAAATCAACAAAATACAACCATTTAGGAAAGCTGTACACCTTCCACCAAAATAAATAGATTTCCTCCCCCCCCACCTTTTCTGTCTTGCATGTGTTTCTTCCTCATTCTCTTAGCTTCACAGCATTGCTCTTCTCAGTCTCTTCTTCACTGTATGCTTTGGGGAGAGTCCAGCCAAAATCTCTCTTCTCCAGGAAAAACAGATTTTTAAAAATTTAGACAACAAAGGTTTTTCAAGTCTCACTATGAATTTGGTCATGCAGGATAATATCGAACAATCTAACATTGCATAATATCTGAGAGCAGGCAATTTCAGGATTATAGAAGAGTCTGGAAAATTACATAAGAATTCTCCATTTGCTGTAGGAGCTTTATAGCTGCACCTTCATTCAACCAGGAAGATAATTTCCTCTATGCAGCAAGTTTCAAGTTCTGCTTATGACCTTGGTGTCATGACAATTTTGGTACTAACTTATTCCACACTTTAAGTATTGCTACTAGAACTGTGAATAATCATCAAAATTAACTAGCCTATAGACTGATTAAATAATTTCCTCCAATTTGCATTTGATATGTTTATTAAGTGCTGGAGGGTGCTACTTGCTCTTATAACTGCTGTTAAAGACTGTGTCTGGGTTTTTGGCACAGGTGCAGTGCTATTATGGTTACTACAAAATTTTTATCAGATTACGGCATGAGTTACCATTTGATACTGTAAAAATGCCAGTAGGTAGTAGATAAATATTAAGATACAATTAGCTGCCACTACCTTTTATTGCTTGGGACTTCATTAATATCAAGATAAGGCTGCTTTCTGTGGCAATGACAATTGTTTTTACAAATTACATATTCTTACAAGAAATAGTGCAAGAGAGAAGCTAACTATAAACAATGTAAACATATGCAGCAATATTAAAGCTCCAGAAAACATAAAGTACTGCCTATGTGTTATTCTTTATGCTTTGTTTGTCCTGCCACTGTCTACAAGACCTATTATCCACAGCAAGCAACTCCCTGTGGGATGTTTTTATTTTGAAGCAGATGAAACTATTGGTGCTAATAGTCAATAAAAACTGTGATTTGAAATGTATTGTAAATAGATGTTTTTAAATGCACGTCTTGGCCCTTTGCACAAGCAAGTGGTTGCTAATGCCAATGTGCATTAGAAATGCACTTGTGCTATACTTAGATGTGGTTCAGCCACAGTTACAACAGGGCCATTAAAGAGCATTAAAAAAAAAGAAAAAAAAAGATAGAAAATAATACAGGTTAAAAGGGAACATGTTTTGTTGCTTACTTAAGTATTGCTCTATAATTAGAAAACAAAATTGTTCAAAATTAGACTAAATAGATAAAATATTGATATCTTGGAGAACATAAACATACCATACAGAAAACATGGTTACTTACATTTAGTCTTGTAAAAAATTCTAAAGACTTTCAGCATGGCTTGGGAAACTAGCTTTAACACAATTAACTGGCAAGTCAGAGAAGACTGTGGACTCCTCTCTTGGAAGACTCACGGCTGTTGGGAAAGTAAACTATCACCTGTCATCCCCAATGTTTTTCCAGTGTCTTTCCAAAATGCAACTACTTTTGACCAGCTGCAAATCTCAAGTAATCAAACCCACATGAGCCAAATGGCAGAAAAATTAAATCTACGGTGAGTAATGTTGGGTAAAGGAATAATATGTGTGACCATGTGATTGCCTGCATTCCTGGGCTGGAGCTGGAGAGAAGTGGGAAATGCCCAGCTGCCTTAGTTGGAACCGACTCAAAACTTCATCCGCTTTGGTTCAGTTCTCAAAATAGGGCACATGACCTCTAAGTAAGACAGTACAGTAGGCTGCTTTTACACTACATCGCTGCTCCTGCAGCCCCTAATACCAATTCACTCACTTTTCCAAGCACTGGAGGAGGTACAATTTGACACTTGCCGAGTTCCACAGTTATCTTGTTTTATAATGCATTATCCATAGCAAATTTGCCCCTATCTTTAGGAACAGAGATGACATCTGCTGCAAGAGTGCCCTAACACTTGTCTGTCTGCTGCTTTCAGTGTCATGTGTGTGACATGAGTTAACCTCATAGAAAATCTAGTATGAGGGAAAATAATTGCTCATTGGAGGTGTCCGTGCTGCTCCTCTTGACCTACTTGGAAAACTATGACTCGACTCTTTGCGGCTTCCCCCATCGCAACACAGCTGCAGAAGGCAGCAAAACAGGACCACTTTTAACCAAATCTGAAATGTGCTATATATACATTTGTATGCCTTTGAATAACATTATTTCCAAACCTTGCAAAGCCCTGTCGTTACTTTATCAAGCCTGCTACACATCCCCCTTTTCTTTCCCCCATGGAATTGGCATAATGAGAAAATATAGCCTTTTCTCTTCACAGATAAAGATCCAAATTGCATTTTATAATATGACAACTATGTAGTCTGATTTTTTAAAATAAAACAGATAAACTCCCCTTCTCATTCAAGATGGGATCGTATTTGTTAGTGACAGCTGTTAAAATGCTGCTAAAAATAGATATAGTGTCAACCACTAAAAAGCTAAGTGCTCCTGTGAACCACAAACAGAAAACAAATGAGGTTTCTACTGAATTTGTGGAAAAACTGTGAGCATCTTGCACATACCGTGAAAGGTGCTTTATTCTTCTAGCAGCCATCTCTGTCTGTATCACAGGGGAAAGGGAGGGGATCAAATGTTTGGTATTAAAGCAGTAGATTGGTATATTTCCCTCAGTTTTACTGTCTATCTCCATTTTGCTCTTAAAAATACAGTGAAAGATGATGCAACACAAAGACTGAGGCTACGTCCAATCATTTCAAATGCCTTTTTCATCTACAACTTTGCCCTGAAAAAAAGCCTCAAGAAAAGTGTAAAAAAAAAAAAAAAAAAAAAAAAAAAAAAAAAAAAAAAAAGCAACCAAAAAGCCAAACACACCAAACACACTGTAATTCTAAACTAATAAAAGATCGTTCTTCTGGCTATGCCAGTTATTGGGAGAGCAGACAGTGTGCTTGAATGCTTTCTGCATGGCTGTGACTTGCTGTGTTCCTTGCAAAGTTGCATGGAACTTTCCTCTGCCTTGGAATTGCAGCCTCCAGCCCATCCACGGTAGTTCTGTTCAATTAATAAATGTGCTGTATTCCAAACCAGATGTATGACACAACATGAGTAAAAAGAGAGAGAACAGAATTGTTCACATTCGATGTTATAATACATCTCAGTTGGTTCCTCCTTTTTAGCTAGATTATGGCTAAAAATAGAGCACTAGTGTAGGCACAGTGAAATATGATTTGCTTCCAATAATACAGTAAACTAATTGTGAAATTAAGCTATTGAATGTGCTGTTATCTCCAAGTCTGGCCTCACCAGCACTTTCTGCTTCCCTGTTTAACATTTATCAAGTTACCCGCAAACTTTGACGGATGCAAACAACAGCTGATAAAATATTGCCTTTTCCAAGGCTCCGATCCTACAGACTTCGGCAAAGGTAAAATTCCCGGCGAGCAGCCCTTTTCCACGTTTAAAGACTTGCATCGAGGCTATTAAAATAGGGCCAAGACTTTCCTTCCTCCAATGCCTAATTTTTTTCCTTAGGATGTTTAAATGAAGAGACATTTAATACCATTAACTCAAACATAATCCGTCCTAAAATACCTTAGCCGCAAGTGAAATATTATTTTAAAACCAGCATCGCTGTTAGCACAGATTTTTTCTGTAAATGTGTGGAATCGGGACGGGTTTGCCCCACCGCAGCCCCGCGAGTGCGGCGCGGATGCTCCCGCTCCTTGCCCGTATCCCGGGACACAAGGGCACGCTGGGGGGCAGCGGGGACCGGCTCCCCCCGCCTGGCAGCAGAGGGGACGGGGGGATGGAAGGCTCAGGCCCGGCGGGGTGGGGGGGCGCAGCCTCCTCCCGCAATCCCGTCCAGGGTCGCTCCGCTCCCCGCAGCCCGCCCGGGGGCCGAGTGGGGCGGTCGGAGCGGGGAGGGGAGGGTTCCGCCGCCGCCGCCGCCGCCAGGGCCGGGAGAGACGCTCCGCCTGGGGAAGGGCACGGGGAGACACTCCTCCTCCCCCGCCGCCCGCCCTCCTTCCCTTCCTCCGGCGGCTCCGCGAACCAGGAACCGCGGCGGCGGCGGGCTCCGTGCGTGAGAAACCCCGCGGCGCCGGGAGCCGCCGGGAGCCGCCGGGGCGGGCGGCGCGGGAGGGGACGGCGGGGGCGCCGCGGCCGCCGGGCGCTGCGAGGGGCCGGGCGGCACCGGAGGGGGCGGGGGGGGGGAAAAAGTTTACACCCTCGCCA